>NC_058520.1:343412185-343713101 GCF_904849725.1 Hordeum vulgare subsp. vulgare | reverse complement strand
GTCCGGTTTGTACACGAAGTGCATCCAATTTTTGCCGTAAGCCTCTCTACTTTCTTGCACATGCTATATGGGTGAAATGATGATACCATGCCAACTTGGAACCTTTTCAGAGTTCATTTCAAATGCTTTTCAATTTAATGGTCTTATAGCTCAAAATAATGAGTAAATGCATGAAAAATAACAAATGAAGTGAGAAAGGGTTGTAAATTGATGATGTGGCTTTGAATGGTGCATTTTGAACACAGAAAAACAAGGGGGTTCAAATAAGTTCAACAAAATTGAAATCCATTTGTAACCGACGAGTTTCCGTATGACACCCTCATACTGAGATTGTCCGTTTTGTACACGAAGTGCATCCAGTTCTTGCCGTAAGCCTCTCTACTTTCTTGCACATGCTATGTGCGTGAAATGATGATACCATGCCAACTAGGAACCTTTTCAGAGTTCATTTCAAATGCTTTTCAATTTCATGGTCTTATAGCTCAAAATAATGAGTAAATGCATGAAAAATAACAAATGAAGTGAGAAAGGGTTGTAAATTGATGATGTGTGTTTGAATGGTGCATTTTGAACACATAAAATCAAGGGGGTTCAAATAAGTTCAAAAAAATTGAAATCCCTTTGTAAGAGAAGAGTTTCCGTATTAAACCCTGATACTTCGAAGGAGATTGTCCGTTTTGTACATGAAGTGCATCCAGTTTTTGCCGTAAGCCTCTCTACTTTCTTGCACATGCTATGTGGGTGAAATGATGATACCATGCCAACTTGGAACCTTTTCAGAGTTCATTTCAAATGATTTTCAATTTCATGGTCTTACAGCTCAAAATAATCACTAAATGCATGAAAAATAACAAATGAAGTCAGAAAGGGTTGTAAATGATGATGTGGCTTTGAATGGTGCATTTTGAACACAGAAAAACAAGGCGCTTCAAATAAGTTCAACAAAATTGAAATCCCTTTGTAACAGACGAGTTTCCGTATGAAACCCTCATACTTCGAAGGAGATTGTCCGGTTTGTACACGAAGTGCATCAAATTTTTGCCGTAAGCCTCTCTACTTTCTTGCACATGCTATGTGGGTGAAATGATGATACCATGCCAACTTGGAACCTTTTCAGAGTTCATTTCAAATGCTTTTCAATTTCATGGTCTTATAGCTCAAAATAATGAGTAAATGCATGAAAAATAACAAATGAAGTCAGAAAGGGTTGTAAATTGATGATGTGGCTTTGAATGGTGCATTTTGAACACAGAAAAACAAGGGGGTTCAAATAAGTTCAACAAAATTGAAATCCATTTGTAACCGACGAGTTTCCGTATGACACCCTCATACTGAGATTGTCCGTTTTGTACACGAAGTGCATCCAGTTTTTGCTGTGAGCTTCTCTACTTTCTTGCACATGCTATGTGGGTGAAATGATGATACCATGCCAACTTGGAACCTTTTCAGAGTTCATTTCAAATGCTTTTCAATTTCATGGTCTTATAGCTTAAAATAATCACTAAATACATGAAAAATAACAAATGAAGTCAGAAAGGGTTGTAAATTGATGATGTGTGTTTGAATGGTGCATTTTGAACACAGAAAAACAAGGGGGTTCAAATATGTTCAAAAAAATTGAAATCCCCTTGTAACAGATGAGTTTCCGTATGAAACCCTCATACTTCGAAGGAGATTGTCCGTTTTGTACACGAAGTGCATCCAGTTTTTGCCGTAAGTCTCTCTACTTTCTTGCACATGCTATGTGGGTGAAATGATGATACCATGCCAACTTGGAACCTTTTCAGAGTTCATTTCAAATGCTTTTCAATTTCGTGGTCTTATAGCTCAAAATAATCAGTAAATACATGAAAAATAACAAATGAAGTCAGAAAGGGTTGTAAATTGATGATGTGTGTTTGAATGGTGCACTTTGAACACAGAAAAACAAGGGGGTTCAAATAAGTTCAAAAAAATTGAAATCCCTTTGTAACAGACGAGTTTCCGTATGAAACCCTCATACTTCGAAGGAGATTTTCCGTTTTGTACATGAAATGCATCCAGTTTTTGTCGTAAGCCTCTCTACTTTCTTGCACATGCTATGTGGGTGAAATGATGATACCATGCCAACTTGGAACCTTTTCGGAGTTCATTTCAAATGCTTTTCAATTTCATGGTCTTATAGCTCAAAATAATGAGTAAATGCATGAAAAATAACAAATGAAGTGAGAAAGGGTTGTAAATTGATGATGTGGCTTTGAATGGTGCATTTTGAACACAGAAAAACAAGGGGGTTCAAATAAGTTCAACAAAATTGAAATCCATTTGTAACCGACGAGTTTCCGTATGACACCCTCATACTGAGATTCTCCGTTTTGTACACGAAGTGCATCCAGTTCTTGCCGTAAGCCTCTCTACTTTCTTGCACATGCTATGTGCGTGAAATGATGATACCATGCCAACTAGGAACCTTTTCAGAGTTCATTTCAAATGCTTTTCAATTTCATGGTCTTATAGCTCAAAATAATGAGTAAATGCATGAAAAATAACAAATGAAGTGAGAAAGGGTTGTAAATTGATGATGTGTGTTTGAATGGTGCATTTTGAACACATAAAATCAAGGGGGTTCAAATAAGTTCAAAAAAATTGAAATCCCTTTGTAAGAGAAGAGTTTCCGTATTAAACCCTGATACTTCGAAGGAGATTGTCCGTTTTGTACATGAAGTGCATCCAGTTTTTGCCGTAAGCCTCTCTACTTTCTTGCACATGCTATGTGGGTGAAATGATGATACCATGCCAACTTGGAACCTTTTCAGAGTTCATTTCAAATGATTTTCAATTTCATGGTCTTACAGCTCAAAATAATCACTAAATGCATGAAAAATAACAAATGAAGTCAGAAAGGGTTGTAAATTGATGATGTGGCTTTGAATGGTGCATTTTGAACACAGAAAAACAAGGCGCTTCAAATAAGTTCAACAAAATTGAAATCCCTTTGTAACAGACGAGTTTCCGTATGAAACCCTCATACTTCGAAGGAGATTGTCCGGTTTGTACACGAAGTGCATCAAATTTTTGCCGTAAGCCTCTCTACTTTCTTGCACATGCTATGTGGGTGAAATGATGATACCATGCCAACTTGGAACCTTTTCAGAGTTCATTTCAAATGCTTTTCAATTTCATGGTCTTATAGCTCAAAATAATGAGTAAATGCATGAAAAATAACAAATGAAGTCAGAAAGGGTTGTAAATTGATGATGTGGCTTTGAATGGTGCATTTTGAACACAGAAAAACAAGGGGGTTCAAATAAGTTCAACAAAATTGAAATCCATTTGTAACCGACGAGTTTCCGTATGACACCCTCATACTGAGATTGTCCGTTTTGTACACGAAGTGCATCCAGTTTTTGCTGTGAGCTTCTCTACTTTCTTGCACATGCTATGTGGGTGAAATGATGATACCATGCCAACTTGGAACCTTTTCAGAGTTCATTTCAAATGCTTTTCAATTTCATGGTCTTATAGCTTAAAATAATCACTAAATACATGAAAAATAACAAATGAAGTCAGAAAGGGTTGTAAATTGATGATGTGTGTTTGAATGGTGCATTTTGAACACAGAAAAACAAGGGGGTTCAAATATGTTCAAAAAAATTGAAATCCCCTTGTAACAGATGAGTTTCCGTATGAAACCCTCATACTTCGAAGGAGATTGTCCGTTTTGTACACGAAGTGCATCCAGTTTTTGCCGTAAGTCTCTCTACTTTCTTGCACATGCTATGTGGGTGAAATGATGATACCATGCCAACTTGGAACCTTTTCAGAGTTCATTTCAAATGCTTTTCAATTTCGTGGTCTTATAGCTCAAAATAATCAGTAAATACATGAAAAATAACAAATGAAGTCAGAAAGGGTTGTAAATTGATGATGTGTGTTTGAATGGTGCACTTTGAACACAGAAAAACAAGGGGGTTCAAATAAGTTCAAAAAAATTGAAATCCCTTTGTAACAGACGAGTTTCCGTATGAAACCCTCATACTTCGAAGGAGATTTTCCGTTTTGTACATGAAATGCATCCAGTTTTTGTCGTAAGCCTCTCTACTTTCTTGCACATGCTATGTGGGTGAAATGATGATACCATGCCAACTTGGAACCTTTTCGGAGTTCATTTCAAATGCTTTTCAATTTCATGGTCTTATACCTCAAAATAATCAGTAAATGCATGAAAAATAACAAATGAAGTCAGAAAGGGTTGTAAATTGATGATGTGGCTTTGAATGGTGCATTTTGAACACGGAAAAACAAGGGGGTTCAAATAAGTTCAACAAAATTGAAATCCCATTGTAACAGACGAGTTTCCGTATGAAACTCTGATACTGAGATTGTCCGTTTTGTACACGAAGTGCATCCAGTTTTTATCGTAAGCCTCTCTACTTTCTTGCACATGCTATGTGGGTGAAATGATGATACCATGCCAACTTGGAACCTTTTGAGAGTTCATTTCAAATGCTTTTCAATTTCACGGTCTTATAGCTCCAAATAATGAGTAAATGCATGAAAAATAACAAATGAAGTCAGAAAGGGTTGTAAATTGATGATGTGGATTTGTATGGTGCATTTTGAACACAGAAAAACAAGGGGGTTCAAATAAGTTCAACAAAATTGATATCCTTTTGTAACACACGAGTTATCGTATCAAACCCTGATACTTCGAAGGAGATTGTCCGTTTTGTACACGAAGTGCATCCAGTTTTTGCCGTAAGCCTCTCTACTTTCTTGCACATGCTATGTGGGTGAAATGATGATACCATGCCAACTTGGAACATTTTCAGAGTTCATTTCAAATGCTTTTCAATTTCATGGTCTTATAGCTCAAAATAATGAGTAAATGCAAGAAAAATAACAAATGAAGTGAGAAAGGGTTGTAAATTGATGATGTGGCTTTGAATGGTGCATTTTGAACACATAAAAACAAGGGGGTTCAAATAAGTTCAAAAAAATTGAAATCCCTTTCTAACAGACGAGTTTCCGTATGAAACCCTGATACTTCGAAGGAGATTGTGCGTTATGTACACGAAGTGCATCCAGTTTTTGCCGTAAGCCTCTATAATTTCTTGCACATTCTATGTGGGTGAAATGATGATACCATGCCAACTTGGAACCTTTTCAGAGTTCATTTCAAATGCTTTTCAATTTCATGGTCTTATAGCTCAAAATAATCAGTAAATGCATTTAAAATAACAAATGAAGTCAGAAAGGGTTGTAAATTGATGATGTGGCTTTGAATGGTGCATTTTGAACACAGAAAAACAAGGGGGTTCAAATAAGTTCAACAGAATTGAAATCCCTTTGTAACAGACGAGTTTCCGTATGAAACCCTCATACTGAGATTGTCCGTTTTGTACACGAAGTGCATCTAGTTTTTGGTGTAAGCTTCTCTACTTTCTTGCACACGCTATGTGGGTGAAATGATGATACCATGCCAACTTGGAACCTTTTCAGAGTTCATTTCAAATGCTTTTCAATTTCATGGTCTTATAGCTCAAAATAATTAGTAAATGCATGAAAAATAACAAATGAAGTCAGAAAGGGTTGTAAATTGATGATGTGGCTTTGAATGGTGCATTTTGAACACAGAAAAACGAGGGGGTTCAAATAAGTTCAACAAAATTGAAATCCCTTTGTAACAGACGAGTTTCCGTATGAAACCCTGATACTTCGAAGGAGATTGCCCGTTTTGTACACGAAGTGCATCCAGTTTTTGCCGTAAGCCTCTCTACTTTCTTGCACATGCTATGTGCGTGAAATGATGATACCATGCCAACTAGGAACCTTTTCAGAGTTCATTTCAAATGCTTTTCAATTTCATGGTCTTATAGCTCAAAATAATGAGTAAATGCATGAAAAATAACAAATGATGTCAGAAAGGGTTGTAAATTGATGATGTGGCTTTGAATGGTGCATTTTGAACACAGAAAAACAAGGGGCTTCAAATAAGTTCAACAAAATTGAAATCCCTTTGTAATAGACGAGTTTCCGTATGAAACCCTCATACTTCGAAGGAGATTGTCCGGTTTGTACACGAAGTGCATCCAATTTTTGCCGTAAGCCTCTCTACTTTCTTGCACATGCTATGTGGGTGAAATGATGATACCATGCCAAATTGGAACATTTTCAGAGTTCATTTCAAATGCATTTCAATTTCATGGTCTTATAGCTCAAAATAATTAGTAAATGCATGAAAAATAACAAATGAAGTCAGAAAGGGTTGTAAATTGATGATGTGGCTTTGAATGGTGCATTTTGAACACACAAAAACATGGGGGTTCAAATAAGTTCAACAAAATTGAAATCCATTTGTAACCGACGAGTTTCCGTATGACACCCTCTTACTGAGATTTTCTGTTTTGTACACGAAGTGCATCCAGTTTTTGCTGTGAGCTTCTCTACTTTCTTGCATATGCTATGTGGGTGAAATGATGATACCATGCCAACTTGGAACCTTTTCAGAGTTCATTTCAAATGCTTTTCAATTTCATGGTCTTATAGCTCAAAATAATCAGTAAATACATGAAAAATAACAAATGAAGTCAGAAAGGGTTGTAAATTGATGATGTGTGTTTGAATGGTGCATTTTGAACACAGAAAAAAAGGGGGTCCAAATAAGTTCAAAAAAATTGAAATCCCTTTGTAACAGACGAGTTTCCGTATGAAACCCTTATACTTCGAAGGAGATTGTCCATTTTTTACACGAAGTGCATCCAGTTTTTGCCGTAAGTCTCTCTAATTTCTTGCACATGCTATGTGGGTGAAATGATGATACTATGCCAACTTGGAACCTTTTCAGAGTTCATTTCAAATGCTTTTCAATTTCATGGTCTTATAGCTCAAAATAATCAGTAAATACATGAAAAATAACAAATGAAGTCAGAAAGGGTTGTAAATTGATGATGTGGCTTTGAATGGTGCATTTTGAACACACAAAAACAAGGGGGTTCAAATAAGTTCAACAAAATTGCAATCCCTTTGTAACAGACGAGTTTCCGTATGAAACCCAGATACTTCGAAGGAGATTTTCCGTTTTGTACATGAAGTGCATCCAGTTTTTGCCGTAAGCCTCTCTACTTTCTTGCACATGCTATGTGGGTGAAATGATGATACCATGCCAACTTGGAACCTTTTCAGAGTTCATTTCAAATGCTTTTCAATTTCATGGTCTTATACCTCAAAATAATCAGTAAATGCATGAAAAATAAAAAATGAAGTCAGAAAGGGTTGTAAATTGATGATGTGGCTTTGAATGGTGCATTTTGAACACTGAAAAACAAGGGGGTTCAAATAAGTTCAACAAAATTGAAATCCCTTTGTAACACACGAGTTTCCGTATGAAACCCTAATACTGAGATTGTCCGTTTTGTACACGAAGTGCATCCAGTTTTTATCGTAAGCCTCTCTACTTTCTTGCACATGCTATGTGGGTGAAATGATGATACCATGCCAACTTGGAACCTTTTCAGAGTTCATTTCAAATGCTTTTCAATTTCACGGTCTTATAGCTCCAAATAATGAGTAAATGCATGAAAAATAACAAATGAAGTCAGAAAGGGTTGTAAATTGATGATGTGGATTTGTATGGTGCATTTTGAACACAAAAAAACAAGGGGGTTCAAATAAGTTCAACAAAATTGAAATCCCTTTGTAACACACGAGTTTTCGTATGAAACCCTAATACTGAGATTGTCCGTTTTGTACACCAAGTGGATCCAGTTTTTATCGTAAGCCTCTCTACTTTCTTGCACATGCTATGTGGGTGAAATGATGATACCATGCCAACTTGAAACCTTTTCAGAGTTCATTTCAAATGCTTTTCAATTTCACGGTCTTATAGCTCCAAATAATGAGTAAATGCATGAAAAATAACAAATGAAGTCAGAAAGGGTTGTAAATTGATGATGTGGATTTGTATGGTGCATTTTGAACACAGAAAAACAAGGGGGTTCAAATAAGTTCAACAAAATTGATATCCCTTTGTAACACACGAGTTTCCGTATCAAACCCTGATACTTCGAAGGAGATTGTCCGTTTTGTACACGAAGTGCATCCAGTTTTTGCCGTAAGCCTCTCTACTTTCTTGCACATGCTATGTGGGTGAAATGATGATACCATGCCAACTTGGAACATTTTTAGAGTTCATTTCAAATGCTTTTCAATTTCATGGTCTTATAGCTCAAAATAATGAGTAAATGCAAGAAAAATAACAAATGAAGTGAGAAAGGGTTGTAAATTGATGATGTGGCTTTGAATGGTGCATTTTGAACACATAAAAACAAGGGGGTTCAAATAAGTTCAAAAAAATTGAAATCCCTTTGTAATAGACGAGTTTCCGTATGAAACCCTGATACTTCGAAGGAGATTGTGCGTTATGTACACGAAGTGCATCCAGTTTTTGCCGTAAGCCTCTCTAATTTCTTGCACATTCTATGTGGGTGAAATGATGATACCATGCCAACTTGGAACCTTTTCAGAGTTCATTTCAAATGCTTTTCAATTTCATGGTCTTATACCTCAAAATAATCAGTAAATGCATGAAAAATAACAAATGAAGTCAGAAAGGGTTGTAAATTGATGATGTGGCTTTGAATGGTGCATTTTGAACACTGAAAAACAAGGGGGTTCAAATAAGTTCAACAAAATTGAAATCCCTTTGTAACACACGAGTTTCCGTATGAAACCCTAATACTGAGATTGTCCGTTTTGTACACGAAGTGCATCCAGTTTTTATCGTAAGCCTCTCTACTTTCTTGCACATGCTATGTGGGTAAAATGATGATACCATGCCAACTTGGAACCTTTTCAGAGTTCATTTCAAATGCTTTTCAATTTCACGGTCTTATAGCTCCAAATAATGAGTAAATGCATGAAAAATAACAAATGAAGTCAGAAAGGGTTGTAAATTGATGATGTGGATTTGTATGGTGCATTTTGAACACAGAAAAACAAGGGGGTTCAAATAAGTTCAACAAAATTGATATCCCTTTGTAACACACGAGTTTCCTTATCAAACCCTGATACTTCGAAGGAGATTGTCCGTTTTGTACACGAAGTGCATCCAGTTTTTGCTGTAAGCCTCTCTACTTTCTTGCACATGCTATGTGGGTGAAATGATGATACCATGCCAACTTGGAACATTTTCAGAGTTCATTTCAAATGCTTTTCAATTTCATGGTCTTATAGCTCAAAATAATGAGTAAATGCAAGAAAAATAACAAATGAAGTGAGAAAGGGTTGTAAATTGATGATGTGGCTTTGAATGGTGCATTTTGAACACATAAAAACAAGGGGGTTCAAATAAGTTCAAAAAAATTGAAATCCCTTTGTAAGAGACGAGTTTCCGTATGAAACCCTGATACTTCGAAGGAGATTGTGCGTTATGTACACGAAGTGCATCCAGTTTTTGCCGTAAGCCTCTCTAATTTCTTGCACATTCTATGTGGGTGAAATGATGATACCATGCCAACTTGGAACCTTTTCAGAGTTCATTTCAAATGCTTTTCAATTTCATGGTCTTATAGCTCAAAATAATCAGTAAATGCATGAAAAATAACAAATGAAGTCAGAAAGGGTTGTAAATTGATGATGTGGCTTTGAATGGTGCATTTTGAACACTGAAAAACAAGGGGGTTCAAATAAGTTCAAAAAAATTGAAATCCCTTTGTAACACACGAGTTTCCGTATGAAACCCTAATACTGAGATTGTCCGTTTCGTACATGAAGTGCATCCAGTTTTTGCCGTAAGCCTCTCTACTTTCTTGCACATGCTATGTGGGTGAAATGATGATACCATGCCAACTTGGAACCTTTTCAGAGTTCATTTCAAATGCTTTTCAATTTCATGGTCTTATACCTCAAAATAATCAGTAAATGCATGAAAAATAACAAATGAAGTCAGAAAGGGTTGTAAATTGATGATGTGGCTTTGAATGGTGCATTTTGAACACTGAAAAACAAGGGGGTTCAAATAAGTTCAACAAAATTGAAATCCCTTTGTAACACACGAGTTTCCGTATGAAACCCTAATACTGAGATTGTCCGTTTTGTACACGAAGTGCATCCAGTTTTTATCGTAAGCCTCTCTACTTTCTTGCACATGCTATGTGGGTGAAATGATGATACCATGCCAACTTGGAACCTTTTGAGAGTTCATTTCAAATGCTTTTCAATTTCACGGTCTTATAGCTCCAAATAATGAGTAAATGCATGAAAAATAACAAATGAAGTCAGAAAGGGTTGTAAATTGATGATGTGGATTTGTATGGTGCATTTTGAACACAGAAAAACAAGGGGGTTCAAATAAGTTCAACAAAATTGATATCCCTTTGTAACACACGAGTTTCCTTATCAAACCCTGATACTTCGAAGGAGATTGTCCGTTTTGTACACGAAGTGCATCCAGTTTTTGCTGTAAGCCTCTCTACTTTCTTGCACATGCTATGTGGGTGAAATGATGATACCATGCCAACTTGGAACATTTTCAGAGTTCATTTCAAATGCTTTTCAATTTCATGGTCTTATAGCTCAAAATAATGAGTAAATGCAAGAAAAATAACAAATGAAGTGAGAAAGGGTTGTAAATTGATGATGTGGCTTTGAATGGTGCATTTTGAACACATAAAAACAAGGGGGTTCAAATAAGTTCAAAAAAATTGAAATCCCTTTGTAAGAGACGAGTTTCCGTATGAAACCCTGATACTTCGAAGGAGATTGTGCGTTATGTACACGAAGTGCATCCAGTTTTTGCCGTAAGCCTCTCTAATTTCTTGCACATTCTATGTGGGTGAAATGATGATACCATGCCAACTTGGAACCTTTTCAGAGTTCATTTCAAATGCTTTTCAATTTCATGGTCTTATAGCTCAAAATAATCAGTAAATGCATGAAAAATAACAAATGAAGTCAGAAAGGGTTGTAAATTTATGATGTGGCTTTGAATGGTGCATTTTGAACACTGAAAAACAAGGGGGTTCAAATAAGTTCAACAAAATTGAAATCCCTTTGTAACACACGAGTTTCCGTATGAAACCCTAATACTGAGATTGTCCGTTTCGTACATGAAGTGCATCCAGTTTTTGCCGTAAGCCTCTCTACTTTCTTGCACATGCTATGTGGGTGAAATGATGATACCATGCCAACTTGGAACCTTTTCAGAGTTCATTTCAAATGCTTTTCAATTTCATGGTCTTATACCTCAAAATAATCAGTAAATGCATGAAAAATAACAAATGAAGTCAGAAAGGGTTGTAAATTGATGATGTGGCTTTGAATGGTGCATTTTGAACACTGAAAAACAAGGGGGTTCAAATAAGTTCAACAAAATTGAAATCCCTTTGTAACACACGAGTTTCCGTATGAAACCCTAATACTGAGATTGTCCGTTTTGTACACGAAGTGCATCCAGTTTTTATCATAAGCCTCTCTACTTTCTTGCACATGCTATGTGGGTGAAATGATGATACCATGCCAACTTGGAACCTTTTCAGAGTTCATTTCAAATGCTTTTCAATTTCACGGTCTTATAGCTCCAAATAATGAGTAAATGCATGAAAAATAACAAATGAAGTCAGAAAGGGTTGTAAATTGATGATGTGGATTTGTATGGTGCATTTTGAACACAGAAAAACAAGGGGGTTCAAATAAGTTCAACAAAATTGATATCCCTTTGTAACACACGAGTTTCCTTATCAAACCCTGATACTTCGAAGGAGATTGTCCGTTTTGTACACGAAGTGCATCCAGTTTTTGCTGTAAGCCTCTCTACTTTCTTGCACATGCTATGTGGGTGAAATGATGATACCATGCCAACTTGGAACATTTTCAGAGTTCATTTCAAATGCTTTTCAATTTCATGGTCTTATAGCTCAAAATAATGAGTAAATGCAAGAAAAATAACAAATGAAGTGAGAAAGGGTTGTAAATTGATGATGTGGCTTTGAATGGTGCATTTTGAACACATAAAAACAAGGGGGTTCAAATAAGTTCAAAAAAATTGAAATCCCTTTGTAAGAGACGAGTTTCCGTATGAAACCCTGATACTTCGAAGGAGATTGTGCGTTATGTACACGAAGTGCATCCAGTATTTGCCGTAAGCCTCTCTAATTTCTTGCACATTCTATGTGGGTGAAATGATGATACCATGCCAACTTGGAACCTTTTCAGAGTTCATTTCAAATGCTTTTCAATTTCATGGTCTTATAGCTCAAAATAATCAGTAAATGCATGAAAAATAACAAATGAAGTCAGAAAGGGTTGTAAATTGATGATGTGGCTTTGAATGGTGCATTTTGAACACAGAAAAACAAGGGGGTTCAAATAAGTTCAACAAAATTGAAATCCCTTTGTAACAGAAGAGTTTCCGTATGAAACCCTCATACTGAGATTGTCCGTTTTGTACACGAAGTGCATCTAGTTTTTGGTGTAAGCTTCTCTACTTTCTTGCACACGCTATGTGGGTGAAATGATGATACCATGCCAACTTGGAACCTTTTCAGAGTTCATTTCAAATGCTTTTCAATTTCATGGTCTTATAGCTCAAAATAATTAGTAAATGCATGAAAAATAACAAATGAAGTCAGAAAGGGTTGTAAATTGATGATGTGGCTTTGAATGGTGCATTTTGAACACATAAAAACAAGGGGGTTCAAATAAGTTCAATAAAATTGAAATCCCTTTGTAACAGACGAGTTTCCGTATGAAACCCTGATACTTCGAAGGAGATTGCCCGTTTTGTACACGAAGTGCATCCAGTTTTTGCCTTAAGCCTCTCTACTTTCTTGCACATGCTATGTGCGTGAAATGTTGATACCATGCCAACTAGGAACCTTTTCAGAGTTCATTTCAAATGCTTTTCAATTTCATGGTCTTATAGCTCTAAATAATGAGTAAATGCATGAAAAATAACAAATGAAGTGAGAAAGGGTTGTAAATTGATGATGTGGCTTTGAATGGTGCATTTTGAACACATAAAAACAAGGGGGTTCAAATAAGTTCAAAAAAATTGAAATCCCTTTGTAACAGACGAGTTTCCGTATTAAACCCTGATACTTCGAAGGAGATTGTCCGTTTTGTACATGAAGTGCATCCAGTTTTTGCCGTAAGCCTCTCTACTTTCTTGCACATGCTATGTGGGTGAAATGATGATACCATGTGTGAAGCCCTCGGCTTAATCGTACGCTAATCATACACGCAAATGCGTACGATCAAACCCAAGGACTCACGGGGAGATATCACAACACAACTCCAGACACAAATAAAATAACATCAGCTTCATATTACAAGCCAGGGGCCTCGAGGGCTAGAATACGAAAGCTCGATAAGCACACGAGTCAGCGGAAGCTACAAATATCTGAGTACAGACATAAAACATGGGGTGCCTTAGAGAAGGCTAGCACAAAAGGTACAACGATCGAACGAGGCGAGGCCTCCTGCCTGGGAACCTCCTAACTACTCCTGATCATCAGCGGCCTCCACGTAGTAGTAGGCACCGTCGGGGTAGCAGTCGTCGGCGGCGGGGACCTCCATCTCCTGGGCTTCATCATCTGGTCGCAGCAAACGGATCAAGGGGACAAGGGGGGAGCAAAGCAGTGGTGAGTACTCATCCAAAGTACTCGCAAGTCTTACATCAGAACTATTCTAATTATGCATCAGTATCAAAGAAGGGGGTTATATGTGGACTGACTGCAGCAATGCGAGAATAGAGAGAGAAGGCCTAGTCCTATCGAAGACTAGCATCTTCAGGGTCTTGCAGCAATAGACGAGAGTAGAACAGGGGGGGTAACACAATAATAGTCATATTGTTGCAGCAATATTAAAGTGAGGTCACGCCTAAAGATCCTCCCTCGACTCCCTGCGAGGAAGCAATCCCGAGGCAAACTAATTCCAGTTAAGTAAAAATTGTAGTTGTATAAGATCGGGGCACAACTCCAAGTCGTCCTGTAACCGTGGACACGGCTATCCGAATAGTTAATTTTCATCCCTGCAGGGGTGCACCACATGTCCCGTCACGCTCGATAACACTCTGGCCGGACATACTTTTCTGGGTCCTGCCCGGCCTCGGAATATCGACACGTCGCAGCCCCACCTAAGACTAATCAGAGAGGCCAGCCCGCCGGTCTAAATCCTAAGCACAAAGGGTTCATGGGCCCAGTTCCCCTTCACGCTCCTGCACGTGGCGTGGGCGGCCGACGTCAGTCCTAGCATCCCTTAATCACAAGCGCGATGCATCTCGGGACCACTCGGGCGCGCGCCGCTACACTACTGGCATCTGAAAAGCGTCGGCTGATACCGCGACGTCGAGTACCCATAATTCTTCCCGCGTAGCCGGTTAGTGCGAAAAGGTCTCCGACCAACCCAGATCAAATACCCAAATCCATTAGCATTTTAATTAGGCCAACAACACAGTCTCGCGGGAATCCACCCGTCTTACAACTAATCACCCATGATCCCAGTAACATGGTCAAGTAACTGTGTGGTTGTAACATCGGGGGGAATCCGAGGTATCACCCTCGTTGGATTCCGAACGATGTACCCGTCAAGGTGGGCTTAGAGGAATCACCCTCGGGGGTCCCACACTCGCGGGGTGGCACGACAGAGACGTCATCGGGAATGGTGAAAGAGGAATCACCCTCGAGAACCACGACCGACTAGCTATACTACAGAGATATCATCAGGAGTACTTAGCGAGGTGTCACCCTCGGTACCCGATAGTATCCCTGTAGTGTCGTACAACGAAGGGGGGTGAACGTGCTGTGTCGGGTCTGGCTCGTCGATCAGAGATCGAGATTTGAAAACAAGCGGGGCAACTGATCTACGGGGTCAGAGGGGATGACTGCTCCACCTATACTAAGCAGATTAAAGGTACAGGACTGAAAGTAGCAGTTCATCAAAAACAGGCTATGCATCAGATATAGGAGCTAACTACAACAGTAGCAAAATACTAATGCAAGCAGTAGGAAGAAAGACATAGGCGATATAGGAATGATCAAGGGGAATTTGCTTGCCTTGCTGCTCTGCGGCAATGGACTGATCGGCAGGGTCGTAGATGTACCCGGCAGCAGCGTCAGTCTCGGGGTCTACCGGTAAGAAGAGGGGGAAGAAACAATAAATAATAGCACCGATGCAACACAAAACACGACATGGAAATATGCAGGCTAGGCATGAGCTAACGCAGGAACATCCGTCATAGACGGGTCGGAAGAATATCTGACGATATTTTCCGGGTCTCGGGCTACTACCGGTTACACTGGAAACGATGGAAACGTTCCATGTTTGCTATGCTAGGGACGCGTGACAGACGAACGGGCCGTGTATCCGGGTTCGTCTCGCTTTGCTGATCAACTTTCATGTTGAAAATATTTTGATCTGACTTACGGATTATTTAATATTAATTTTTAAAGTTTTATTAATTATTTAAGAATTAAAAACAGATTTAAAAGATTTAGTAAAATCCTATTATGACATCATCGCGATGTCAGGCTGACATCACATTTGACCGGTCAACTGACCAGCGGGTCCCGAACGTCATAGGCACAAGTTTTATTTAAGATTAAATATTTATTAATCAGATTAATTCAACGAGGGACCCACGTGTCATACTCTAATTATGTTAATTAATTATTTTAACTAAATATCTATTTATTTATTTATTTAAGAAAAACATTATTTTTAATTATGCGTGGGTCCTCCGTGTCATTGACAGCGGTGCATTGGCCCCACCGGTAAGTGGCCTAAGGTTAATTCCTCATTTATTTTTATTAGATACCTATCCGTGCAAATACCGTATTCCTCTAAATATCCAAATACACAAATACATACATCACATCTCATACATACATACATACATACGCATCTAATACACCATTTATTCTTTTTCATTTTTCTTTTCTCTCAACACTCATCTCTCTCTCTCTGTTAACAGAGACAGAGAACAATTTTCTCTAACACCACCTAGAAGAACCAAATACTCAAATCCTCCTACCGGAGTCTACCCTCGACGGATCGAGGCCCCGTTTGCCGGAACGGAACCGTGACGTCGAGGAGAACGGTAAGGTGGGAGGAGCCCGAGGAGGGGCTCACCGACGGTGACGTGACGGCCCGGTGAAGCCGGAGTTCGCACGAAGTGACGGTGGAGACGGTGACGGTGAGGTTCCGGTGGTGATGTGCCGGCGAGGAGGAGCCGGTGAGGAGGGCCCCGGTGAGGAGAGGCCCCCGGAGGTGGAGCCGCCGACGGGGAGGGGCGGCCACCGTAGAGGGGGCCGCCGGAGAGGGACCTCCCGGAAGGGGCCGGCCGCCGAGATGGGGGGCCGAGGTGGCCGGCACCCCTGCCGGCGGGGTGGAGGCCGAGAGGGGGCTCGCCGCGGAGAGAGGGGAGGAGCCGCCGGGGGGTGAGGGAGATGAGGGGCCGCCGGGGGTGAGGGGGAAGAGGGAGGCGGCCGTGGGGAGAGGAGGCCGCCGGGGTAGGAGGAGGCGGTGGAGGGAGGAGGCCGGCGGGGGAGGGGGCTGCCGGCGGGGGGGAAGGGCGGCCGCCGGTTGGGGAGGGAGAGGGGCGAGGTGGAGAGGAGGGGGGCGATGGGGTGTGGAGGGGGGCGACGGGATCTCGGGGGTGGGGGCCGAGAGAGAGGGAGTGGAGGGAGTTACGGGATGGGAGGAGGGAGTGTCGGTGGGTGGAGGTGGGGCCCCCCCACGAGGGGGGGCTGGCGGCGGCGTGACAGGGGGGGGAGGGAGTAGCGAGGGGAGGGTGGCCTCTCGCTAGGGTTTGGCGGGAGGGGGCGTGGGAGGTGGCCGGCTGGGCCTTGAGCCCAGTTGGGCCACGGGGGTTGTTTCCCTTTTTTTTTGATTTGTTTTATATTTTGTTTTACCTTTTCCCTTTTCTTTTTTTTTAATCCTTTCTTTCAGTTTTCTTTTCTTTCTTTTATTATTATTTCTTTAATACTTTCCCCTTACATATATATCCTTTTAACACTTGTAATGAACCGATAAAGTGCTTCCCTTTTGCTTTCAAATCATCGATCCGGACAGACGTGAATCCACGCGGGTCCGAGATGGGAATTCGATGACGTGGCATCATTAACGGTTGATCACTGTAGCTTAATTACAATTACTACTGTAGCAAAAGTCGAGGATGTCACAATTCTCCCCTACTAACAAGAATTCTCGTCCCGAGAATTAAGACGTAGAGGGAAAGAGCCCGGGGTATTCATCACGAAGATGATCCTCGCGTTCCCAAGTGGCTTCATCTTCAGAGTGATTTGACCACTGCACCTTAAGGAACTTGGTGACCTTGCGACGAGTCTTACGTTCAGCTTGGTCGAGAATGCGGACCGGATGCTCTTTATAAGAGAGGTCTTGTTGTAGCTCAAGCATGTCGTGATCCACTGCTCGAATAGGGTCCTTGAAGCAGCGACGGAGCTGAGAAACATGGAAGACATCGTGAACCTGAGAAAGGTTCGCCAGCAGTTCCAATTGATAAGCCACTCTTCCACGCCTTTCGAGAACAGTGAAAGGACCAATATAACGAGGAGCTAACTTGCCCTTGATTCCGAAACGGTGTGCACCTCTCATTGGTGTGACACGGAGATAAGCCTTTTCGCCAGGTTGATAGACCATATCTTGATGATGACGGTCATACTGACTTTTCTGACGAGACTGAGCAGCCTTCAGATTCTCATGAATAATGCGGACTTGATCTTTGGCATGTTGAATAATATCCGGACCGAAGAGTGATCGTTCCCCAGTTTGTGACCAATTCAGAGGAGTTCGACACCTTCGCCCATACAATACTTCGAAAGGGGCCATCTTCAGACTAGCTTGATAGCTATTGTTGTAAGAGAACTCGGCATACGGGAGAGATTCCTCCCATTTCTTACCGATAGAAATGACACAAGCTCGAAGCATGTCCTCGAGAATTTGGTTGACTCGTTCAACTTGTCCCTGGGATTGAGGATGAAATGCAGTGCTGAAGGACAGATGAGTCCCCATAGCCTTCTGAAAACTTTCCCAGAATTTTGAAGTAAACAAGCTGCCACGGTCCGAACTGATTACCAACGGAATACCGTGAAGTGAAACAACTCTTGACATATAAAGATCTGCCAGCTGACTAGCATTAATCGTTTCTTTGACGGCCAGGAAATGTGCAACTTTGGACAGTCGATCAATGACGACAAGAATAGCATCATTACCTTTCTGAGACCTGGGAAAACCAGTGACAAAGTCCATTTCAACGTGATCCCATTTCCACTCGGGAATAGAGATAGGTTGCAGAGTTCCCGCAGGCTTTTGGTGTTCTGCCTTGATACGCCGGCATATATCACATTCTGCCACATAGCGTGCAATGTCTTGTTTCATATTGGGCCACCAGAATCTTTGCCGGATGTCTTGGTACATGTTGGTACTACCCGGGTGAATAGACAATGGTGTGTCATGAGCTTCTTCCATCACCTTCCCAGTCATCCTGAGATTTTCCTTCTTATTTGGAACGAATAGGCGACCCTTGAAATACAAGGCACCACCTTCATCAACAGTGAAAAAGGAGGGTTTACCCTTCGCAATATAACTCTTAATCCTGTTGACATCATCGTCAAAGTTTTGTATATTCTTTATGGAGCTCACAAGATCTGGTTCAACCACTAGGTTACTGAGGGAACCCTGATTAACAACACGAAGGTTCATCTTTTGATACTCTTCAGGGGGAGGAACAAGGTAACCCTGAGGAACAATGTGGAGGTTCAGCTTACGGAATTCCTCTTGCAGACGATCGTGAACCTCATGAACCTGGAGGTGGTTGCAGTATGACTTGCGACTTAAGGCATCAGCCATTACATTAGCCTTGCCAGGGGTATATGATATACTACAGTCAAAATCTGCTATACGCTCCATCCATCTTTGTTGACGCAGGTTCAGCTCTGGTTGAGTGAACAAGTACTTCAGACTTTGATGGTCGGTGTAGATTTCACAGCGATTACCGACAAGGTATTGTCGCCATTCCTTCAATGCATGAATGACTGCGGCAAGCTCGAGATCATGAACTGGGTAGTTCTCTTCATGAGCACGCAGTTGACGTGAAGCATAAGCGATCACCTTGCGATCCTGCATTAGGACACAACCTATTCCTTGACGAGAAGCATCACAGTATATGACGAAATCCCTTTTCGTATCTGGAGGAGCAAGTACTGGAGCGGGCGTTAGTTTGTCCTTGAGTGCCTGGAAACTTTCCTGACATTTATCAGTCCATTCATGCTTAACACCTTTGTGAAGCAGGTTGGTTAAGGGCTTCGCAATCTTGGAGAAGTTCTCGACGAATCGACGGCAATAGCTGGCGAGTCCGAGAAAACTTCTGACTTGCTTGACATTCTTCGGGGGAGTCCAGTCAAGAATAGCTTGAATTCGTTCGGGGTTGACCGTTATACCATCCTTGGAAATCACATGACCAAGGTAAGTCACTTCGTCTAGCCAGAACTCACATTTGGAATACTTCGCATAGAGTTTATGCTCCCGAAGTTTATCCAGTACAAGACGAAGATGTTCAGCATGCTCTTCTTTGTTCTTTGAAAACACCAGAATATCATCCAGATATACCACGACAAATTTGTCGAGGTAGTCCATGAATATATAATTCATCAATCGAGAGAAAGTTGCCGGTGCATTGGTTAAGCCGAAGGACATGACGGTGTACTCGTATGATCCATATCGAGTAACAAAGGCGGTCTTCGGAATATCCTCCTTGCGAACACGGATCTGGTGGTATCCCAATCTCAAGTCGAGCTTAGAGAAAACGGTGGAACCAGCAAGTTGATCATACAAATCATTTATCCGAGGGAGAGGATATTTGTTTTGAATAGTGGCCTGGTTGATAGGACGATAGTCTTGAACCAATCGATTTGTCCCATCCTTCTTCTTAACAAAGAGAGAAGGTGCTCCCCAAGCAGAGGAACTCGGACGGATGAAACCCAGACGGAGCGAGTTGTCAATTTCTTGCTTAAGTTCAAGGAGTTCATGTGGTGGCATTTTATAAGGACGCTTGGCAATAGGAGTGGTACCGGGTACCAATTCAATGACAAACTCGACAGCTCGAGCAGGGGGAATCCCCGGAAGTTCTTCTGGAAAGACATCTTGGAACTCTCGGACCACTGGAATGTTTTCAATCCCTTCAAGAGGCGACGCATTTAATGCATTCAAAGCATACAGCCGTGCCTCAGCATTACGGACGAGATGAGCATGGTAGCTTACTAGTTCATCTGAAGGGTGTAGGAGGTGGATGATTTTGGTGGCACAAACGATCGATGCCGTATGAGCTTTCAACCAGTCCATCCCCAATATGAGATCAATGTTGGATGACTTTAGTAGGATGGGGTTGGCAAGGAATTCTAATCCTTCAATTTCAACTGGAACATGGGGGCAAACCACAGAGGTTCGGCATTCGCCCCCAGGGGTGTTTACCACTATCGGGATGTTCATTTCTTCGCTCCTAATGTCATGCATGTATGCAAAATTTTCCGACATAAAGGAATGCGATGCTCCTGTATCAAACAATACAGAAGCAGGTACTGAGTTAACGAGAAGTGTACCCATCACGGTAGCAGGCTGGTCTTGAGCTTGACCCATATCAATGTTGTTGGCCTGACCACGAACATAAGCAGGCTTAGCGTTGAAGTTGCGGTTCTGGGTGTTACCACGGCCAGTTGCGGGAAGTGCCAGCTGATTCTGACTCTGCCTGCAGTCTCTAGCACGGTGACCTGGACGGCCACACTTGAAGCACAGCCCGTCCTCGGGACGGGGAGGAGGAACTCGAGGCGGTGGAGCTGGAAGCCTCGGCTGCCTAGGTGGTGGAGGAGGCAGGCGAGGTGCAGCATAGGACGGCCTCGGAGTAGGAGCAGGTGCATGGTACATGTTGTTGGGAATCCAGATCTTCCGCTTCTGTGCAGATGAGCCCGAAGATGAGCCCATGTCACGGTTGCGCTTGCTGCTATCTTTGTATTCCTGCAGACCAGTCTCAACCTGAATAGCCTTGTTCACGAGGGTGGCGAAATCAGCATAGTCCTGAACGAGGAGTGTCAGCTTGATGTCAGGGTGGAGGCCTTCACGGAACTTCTCCTGCCTGCGTGCATCAGTCGCAATGTCTTCTTCAGCATATCGAGATAATTCCAGAAATTCCCGCTGATAAGCATCCACAGTCTTGTTGCCCTGGACTAAGTTGCGGAACTCACGCTTCTTCCGGTCCATGATTCCCTGGGGAATGTATCGAGCATGGAAAGCAGCCTTGAACTCTTCCCAAGTGATGATAGCTCCAACGGGCTGAGAGCGCCTGTGGCTGTCCCACCATTGAGCAGCGGGACCCTTCAGAAAGTATGCGGCAAAGTTGACATAGCTCGCCAGGGGCACATTGGCAGACTCTAGCTCATAAGAAATGTCACGGAGCCAGTCATCAGCATCTAGAGGCTGAGTTGAGCTGCGGTAGATCGCAGGGTTGAGACGGCAGAAGTCTTGCAGTGTCACGCCTTGTGGTTGGTTCATGTTCGGCCTTTGGAACTGATCCATGAGCCCTTGCATAAACTGGCGGTTCAGCTCAAACTGTTGGATCATCCCCGCCATATACTCAGGAGGCGGGGGTGGTGCATCGTTGGCACGGCCACGCGGGCGGCCAGCTGGTCTAACCATCCTGTTAAATATTTAGCAGGGGTAGTTTAGCTTAAAGTAATTGAAAGGCATCACACGCATTCATGAAGTAACCAAGCATAACGAAAGGGAAATGCGATAGATACTCCATAGTAGTTGAGTTCGACATACAGACCCATACATAAGTTCGATTACAGACTAACGATTAAAAAAAACTCGAAATTTGGCGATAGTCCGGACGCATTTGACGATACCCTGGACTCACTAGGCGGTGCGCAGGCACGCGATGGAAGAGTACCACAACGAGATGTAGCGATAAGGCTACATCAACGTCGGAGAGGACGAACGAATCCTGGTAGCTGGCGGTGATAGAAGGTAGGGACAGGACCCTGTGTCCCGTTGTGACTCTGGTGACGGTACCGCATCCAGTCGAGGAGCTGAGGTCCAAGTGCAGGGGTTCTACCCCCAACATCTGTCCACTCGAGAGCTGATGGTAGCTCTGTCCTGCTCGGCTCGCGGATGCGCAAAGGGGGAACCCTCGGACAGTGTGATGGCTGCAGCTCTGTCAACGCGTCGTAAAGACGAGCGCGCGTAGCATACAACTCCACAGTCAGAGCTCGGAAAGCACGATCCATTGCCTCAGTGTACTGCACCAGAATCCGCGCGTCGTAGCGACGCGTCACGTAGGGGGCGCAGACAGCGACGTAGGAACGGTCGCTGCGCTCCCGAACGTCAGAAGCGTAGGCAGTGAGATCAGACCCAGTCTCATCCCCAGCAGGAGCATGCGGGATGTATCTGAAAGGGCTCTCCTCCAGGTGAGGGTACGCTCCACGGAGTCGGGTGATGGCGATGTAGGCCGCATCGTGGACGGCCATCTCGACCGACACTCCAATACCACAGAACACGTGGCGCTCGAGGGTCTCACCGCCCCTCTGGTCGAAGATGCGAACCTCAGCCTGGTACTGGCACTGGTTGTACTCGCGGAAATCCTCGAACACGGTGTATTCGGGGTACCAGCGATATCCCAGCCTGGTCAGGAGATCGACCAAAATGGCCGGGAACCCAGTCGTCTCGGTGGCCTGTGTCAGGCGCACGTGTTGTCTTGCGGGACGCATCTGAAAATAAGATTGACGAATGTCAATGACAGTGTGTGTAATACATATTCAGGAGAAAAGGAGTAGATAGTCCAGCGCTCCGGATTGATGTGATTCGAGAACCTAATGTTAGAGTTAGTAAAATCTTTGACCCGAAAGAGAAGAGAAAGTAGAGCCCAGAGTATAGGAAAGGAGTAAAAGATACTAATACCACCCAATTGAGATGTGGGCCCGTAAGCCACAACATCAGTGTTAGTAAAGTTTTTTCAAACACTAGACTCAACTTCGGCCAAGGAGTTGGAAAGGGGGCTACCTACAGGCAGTTGGCTCTGATACCAACTTGTGACGCCCTCGGCTTAATCGTACGCTAATCATACACGCAAATGCGTACGATCAAACCCAAGGACTCACGGGGAGATATCACAACACAACTCTAGACACAAATAAAATAACATCAGCTTCATATTACAAGCCAGGGGCCTCGAGGGCTAGAATACGAAAGCTCGATAAGCACACGAGTCAGCGGAAGCAACAAATATCTGAGTACAGACATAAAACATGGGGTGCCTTAGAGAAGGCTAGCACAAAAGGTACAACGATCGAACGAGGCGAGGCCTCCTGCCTGGGAACCTCCTAACTACTCCTGATCATCAGCGGCCTCCACGTAGTAGTAGGCACCGTCGGGGTAGCAGTCGTCGGCGGTGGGGACCTCCATCTCCTGGGCTTCATCATCTGGTCGCAGCAAATGGATCAAGGGGACAAGGGGGGAGCAAAGCAGCGGTGAGTACTCATCCAAAGTACTCGCAAGTCTTACATCAGAACTATTCTAATTATGCATCAGTATCAAAGAAGGGGGTTATATGTGGACTGACTGCAGCAATGCGAGAATAGAGAGAGAAGGCCTAGTCCTATCGAAGACTAGCATCTTCAGGGTCTTGCAGCAATAGACGAGAGTAGAACAGGGGGGGGGGGTAACACAATAATAGTCATATTGTTGCAGCAATATTAAAGTGAGGTCACGCCTAAAGATCCTCCCTCGACTCCCTGCGAGGAAGCAATCCCGAGGCAAACTAATTCCAGTTAAGTAACAATTGTAGTTGTATAAGATCGGGGCACAACTCCAAGTCGTCCTGTAACCGTGGACACGGCTATCCGAATAGTTAATTTTCATCCCTGCAGGGGTGCACCACATGTCCCGTCACGCTCGATAACACTCTGGCCGGACATACTTTTCTGGGTCCTGCCCGGCCTCGGAATATCGACACGTCGCAGCCCCACCTAAGACTAATCGGAGAGGCCAGCCCGCCGGTCTAAATCCTAAGCACAAAGGGTTCATGGGCCCAGTTCCCCTTCACGCTCCTGCACGTGGCGTGGGCGGCCGACGTCAGTCCTAGCATCCCTTAATCACAAGCGCGATGCATCTCGGGACCACTCGGGCGCGCGCCGCTACACTGCTGGCATCTGAAAAGCTTCGGCTGATACCGCGACGTCGAGTACCCATAATTCTTCCCGCGTAGCCGGTTAGTGCGAAAAGGTCTCCGACCAACCCAGATCAAATACCCAAATCCATTAGCATTTTAATTAGGCCAACAACACAGTCTCGCGGGAATCCACCCGTCTTACAACTAATCACCCATGATCCCAGTAACATGGTCAAGTAACTGTGTGGTTGTAACATCGGGGGGAATCCGAGGTATCACCCTCGTTGGATTCCGAACGATGTACCCGTCAAGGTGGGCTTAGAGGAATCACCCTCGGGGGTCCCACACTCGCGGGGTGGCACGACAGAGACGTCATCGGGAATGGTGAAAGAGGAATCACCCTCGAGAACCACGACCGACTAGCTATACTACAGAGATATCATCAGGAGTACTTAGCGAGGTGTCACCCTCGGTACCCGATAGTATCCCTGTAGTGTCGTACAACGAAGGGGGGTGAACGTGCTGTGTCGGGTCTGGCTCGTCGATCAGAGATCGAGATTTGAAAACAAGCGGGGCAACTGATCTACGGGGTCAGAGGGGATGACTGCTCCACCTATACTAAGCAGATTAAAGGTACAGGACTGAAAGTAGCAGTTCATCAAAAACAGGCTATGCATCAGATATAGGAGCTAACTACAACAGTAGCAAAATACTAATGCAAGCAGTAGGAAGAAAGACATAGGCGATATAGGAATGATCAAGGGGAATTTGCTTGCCTTGCTGCTCTGCGGCAATGGACTGATCGGCAGGGTCGTAGATGTACCCGGCAGCAGCGTCAGTCTCGGGGTCTACCGGTAAGAAGAGGGGGAAGAAACAATAAATAATAGCACCGATGCAACACAAAACACGACATGGAAATATGCAGGCTAGGCATGAGCTAACGCAGGAACATCCGTCATAGACGGGTCGGAAGAATATCTGACGATATTTTCCGGGTCTCGGGCTACTACCGGTTACACTGGAAACGATGGAAACGTTCCATGTTTGCTATGCTAGGGACGCGTGACAGACGAACGGGCCGTGTATCCGGGTTCGTCTCGCTTTGCTGATCAACTTTCATGTTGAAAATATTTTGATCTGACTTACGGATTATTTAATATTAATTTTTAAAGTTTTATTAATTATTTAAGAATTAAAAACAGATTTAAAAGATTTAGTAAAATCCTATTATGACATCATCGCGATGTCAGGCTGACATCACATTTGACCGGTCAACTGACCAGCGGGTCCCGAACGTCATAGGCACAAGTTTTATTTAAGATTAAATATTTATTAATCAGATTAATTCAACGAGGGACCCACGTGTCATACTCTAATTATGTTAATTAATTATTTTAACTAAATATCTATTTATTTATTTATTTAAGAAAAACATTATTTTTAATTATGCGTGGGTCCTCCGTGTCATTGACAGCGGTGCATTGGCCCCACCGGTAAGTGGCCTAAGGTTAATTCCTCATTTATTTTTATTAGATACCTATCCGTGCAAATACCGTATTCCTCTAAATATCCAAATACACAAATACATACATCACATCTCATACATACATACATACATACGCATCTAATACACCATTTATTCTTTTTCATTTTTCTTTTCTCTCAACACTCATCTCTCTCTCTCTGTTAACAGAGACAGAGAACAATTTTCTCTAACACCACCTAGAAGAACCAAATACTCAAATCCTCCTACCGGAGTCTACCCTCGACGGATCGAGGCCCCGTTTGCCGGAACGGAACCGTGACGTCGAGGAGAACGGTAAGGTGGGAGGAGCCCGAGGAGGGGCTCACCGACGGTGACGTGACGGCCCGGTGAAGCCGGAGTTCGCACGAAGTGACGGTGGAGACGGTGACGGTGAGGTTCCGGTGGTGATGTGCCGGCGAGGAGGAGCCGGTGAGGAGGGCCCCGGTGAGGAGAGGCCCCCGGAGGTGGAGCCGCCGACGGGGAGGGGCGGCCACCGTAGAGGGGGCCGCCGGAGAGGGACCTCCCGGAAGGGGCCGGCCGCCGAGATGGGGGGGCCGAGGTGGCCGGCACCCCTGCCGGCGGGGTGGAGGCCGAGAGGGGGCTCGCCGCGGAGAGAGGGGAGGAGCCGCCGGGGGGTGAGGGAGATGAGGGGCCGCCGGGGGTGAGGGGGAAGAGGGAGGCGGCCGTGGGGAGAGGAGGCCGCCGGGGTAGGAGGAGGCGGTGGAGGGAGGAGGCCGGCGGGGGAGGGGGCTGCCGGCGGGGGGGAAGGGCGGCCGCCGGTTGGGGAGGGAGAGGGGCGAGGTGGAGAGGAGGGGGGCGATGGGGTGTGGAGGGGGGCGACGGGATCTCGGGGGTGGGGGGCCGAGAGAGAGGGAGTGGAGGGAGTTACGGGATGGGAGGAGGGAGTGTCGGTGGGTGGAGGTGGGGCCCCCCCACGAGGGGGGGCTGGCGGCGGCGTGACAGGGGGGGAGGGAGTAGCGAGGGGAGGGTGGCCTCTCGCTAGGGTTTGGCGGGAGGGGGCGTGGGAGGTGGCCGGCTGGGCCTTGAGCCCAGTTGGGCCACGGGGGTTGTTTCCCTTTTTTTTTGATTTGTTTTATATTTTGTTTTACCTTTTCCCTTTTCTTTTTTTTAATCCTTTCTTTCAGTTTTCTTTTCTTTCTTTTATTATTATTTCTTTAATACTTTCCCCTTACATATATATCCTTTTAACACTTGTAATGAACCGATAAAGTGCTTCCCTTTTGCTTTCAAATCATCGATCCGGACAGACGTGAATCCACGCGGGTCCGAGATGGGAATTCGATGACGTGGCATCATTAACGGTTGATCACTGTAGCTTAATTACAATTACTACTGTAGCAAAAGTCGAGGATGTCACACCATGCCAACTTGAAACCTTTTCATAGTTCATTTCTAATGATTTTCAATTTCATGGTCTTATAGCTCAAAATAATCACTAAATGCATGAAAAATAACAAATGATGTCAGAAAGGGTTGTAAATTGATGATGTGGCTTTGAATGGTGCATTTTGAACACAGAAAAACAAGGGGCTTCAAATAAGTTCAACAAAATTGAAATCCCTTTGTAACAAACGAGTTTCCGTATGAAACCCTCATACTTCGAAGGAGATTGTCCGGTTTGTACACGAAGTGCATCCAATTTTTGCCGTAAGCCTCTCTACTTTCTTGCACATGCTATGTGGGTGAAATGATGATACCATGCCAACTTGGAACATTTTCAGAGTTCATTTCAAATGCTTTTCAATTTCATGGTCTTATAGCTCAAAATAATTAGTAAATGCATGAAAAATAACAAATGAAGTCAGAAAGGGTTGTAAATTGATGATGTGGCTTTGAATGGTGCATTTTGAACACACAAAAACAAGGGGGTTCAAATAAGTTCAACAAAATTGAAATCCATTTGTAACCAACGAGTTTCCGTATGACACCCTCATACTGAGATTTTCCGTTTTGTACACGAAGTGCATCCAGTTTTTGTTGTGACCTTCTCTACTTTCTTGCACATGCTATGTGGGTGAAATGATGATACCATGCCACCTTGGAACCTTTTCAGAGTTCATTTCAAATGCTTTTCAATTTCTTGGTCTTATAGCTCAAAATAATCAGTAAATACATGAAAAATAACAAATGAAGTCAGAAAGGGTTGTAAATTGATGATGTGTGTTTGAATGGTGCATTTTGAACACAGAAAAAAAGGGGGTCCAAATAAGTTCAAAAAAATTGAAATCCCTTTGTAACAGACGAGTTTCCGTATGAAACCCTTATACTTCGAAGGAGATTGTCCATTTTGTACACGAAGTGCATCCAGTTTTTGCCGTAAGTCTCTCTACTTTCTTGCACATGCTATGTGGGTGAAATGATGATACCATGCCAACTTGGAACCTTTTCAGAGTTCATTTCAAATGCTTTTCAATTTCATGGTCTTATAGCTCAAAATAATCAGTAAATACATGACAAATAACAAATGAAGTCAGAAAGGGTTGTAAATTGATGATGTGGCTTTGAATGGTGCATTTTGAACACACAAAAACAAGGGGGTTCAAATAAGTTCAACAAAATTGAAATCCATTTGTAACCGACGAGTTTCCGTATGACACCCTCATACTGAGATTTTCCGTTTTGTACACGAAGTGCATCCAGTTTTTGCTGTGAGCTTCTCTACTTTCTTGCACATGCTATGTGGGTGAAATGATGATACCATGCCAACTTGGAACCTTTTCAGAGTTCATTTCAAATGCTTTTCAATTTCATGGTCTTATAGCTCAAAATAATCAGTAAATACATGAAAAATAACAAATGAAGTCAGAAAGGGTTGTAAATTGATGATGTGTGTTTGAATGGTGCATTTTGAACACAGAAAAAAGGCGGTCCAAATAAGTTCAAAAAAATTGAAATCCCTTTGTAACAGACGAGTTTCCGTATGAAACCCTTATACTTCGAAGGAGATTGTCCATTTTGTACACGAAGTGCATCCAGTTTTTGCCGTAAGTCTCTCTACTTTCTTGCACATGCTATGTGGGTGAAATGATGATACCATGCCAACTTGGAACCTTTTGAGAGTTCATTTCAAATGCTTTTCAATTTCATGGTCTTCTAGCTCAAAATAATCAGTAAATACATGAAAAATAACAAATGAAGTCAGAAAGGGTTGTAAACTGATGATGTGGCTTTGAATGGTGCATTTTGAACACACAAAAACAAGGGGGTTCAAATAAGTTCAACAAAATTGAAATCCCTTTGTAACAGACGAGTTTCCGTATGAAACCCTGATACTTCGAAGGAGATTTTCCGTTTTGTACATGAAGTGCATCCAGTTTTTGCCGTAAGCCTCTCTACTTTCTTGCACATGCTATGTGGGTGAAATGATGATACCATGCCAACTTGGAACCTTTTCAGAGTTCATTTCAAATGCTTTTCAATTTCATGGTCTTATACCTCAAAATAATCAGTAAATGCATGAAAAATAACAAATGAAGTCAGAAAGGGTTGTAAATTGATGATGTGGCTTTGAATGGTGCATTTTGAACACTGAAAAACAAGGGGGTTCAAATAAGTTCAACAAAATTGAAATCCCTTTGTAACACACGAGTTTCCGTATGAAACCCTAATACTGAGATTGTCCGTTTTGTACACGAAGTGCATCCAGTTTTTATCGTAAGCCTCTCTACTTTCTTGCACATGCTATGTGGGTGAAATGATGATACCATGCCAACTTGGAACCTTTTCAGAGTTCATTTCAAATGCTTTTCAATTTCATGGTCTTATAGCTCCAAATAATCAGTAAATGCATGAAAAATAACAAATGAAGTCAGAAAGGGTTGTAAATTGATGATGTGGCTTTGAATGGTGCATTTTGAACACAAAAAACAAGGGGGTTCAAATAAGTTCAACAAAATTGAAATCCCTTTGTAACACACGAGTTTCCGTATGAAACCCTCATACTTCGAAGGAGATTGTCCGTTTTGTACACGAAGTGCATCCAGTTTTTGCCGTAAGCCTCTCTACTTTCTTGCACATGCTATGTGGGTGAAATGATGATACCATGCTAACTTGGAACATTTTCAGAGTTCATTTCAAATGCTTTTCAATTTCATGGTCTTATAGCTCAAAATAATGAGTAAATGCATGAAAAATAACAAATGATGTGAGAAAGGGTTGTAAATTGATGATGTGGCTTTGAATGGTCCATTTTGAACACATAAAAACAAGGGGGTTCAAATAAGTTCAAAAAAATTGAAATCCCATTGTAACAGACGAGTTTCCGTATGAAACCCTGATACTTCGAAGGAGATTGTCCGTTTTGTACACGAAGTGCATCCAGTTTTTGCCGTAAGCCTCTCTAATTTCTTGCACATGCTATGTGGGTGAAATGATGATACCATGCCAACTTGGAACCTTTTCAGAGTTCATTTCAAATGCTTTTCAATTTCATGGTCTTATAGCTCAAAATAATCAGTAAATGCATGAAAAATAACAAATGAAGTCATAAAGGGTTGTAAATTGATGATGTGGCTTTGAATGGTGCATTTTGAACACAGAAAAATAAGGGGCTTCGAATAAGTTCAAGAAAATTGAAATCCCTTTGTAACAGACGAGTTTTCGTATGAAACCCTGATACTTTGAACGAGATTGTCTGTTTTGTATATGAAGTGCATCCAGTTTTTGCCGTAAGCCTCTTTACTTTCTTGCACATGTGCTATGTGGGTAAAATGATGATACCATGCCAACTTGGAACCTTTTCAGAGTTCATTTCAAATGCTTTTCAATTTCATGGTCTTATAGCTCAAAATAATCAATAAATGCATGAAAAATTACAAATGAAGTTAGAAACAAAAGAAAATAAAATAAATAAGTAATTTGAAATAAAATAATATAAACTATAATAAAATAGATAAGTAGAAACAAAAAAACTTTAATAACATAAATAAAATTTATGAAACTAAAATTATCAAAGTATTTTTTGTTCAAAACATTATAAGCAACTTCTAGTATTATTGAAACTAAAATTATATAAAATTCATGCAACAAAAATTATCAAAGTATTTTCTGTTCAAAATGAGTAAAAGCAAAAATAATTTTCATAAAGAACTTTTTTTGTTAGAAACTTTAATAGCAAAAAGAATTATCATAAAATAAAATTAATAAGTAATTACAAACAAAACAAAATAAAATAAATAAGTATTTTTTTGTAAGTAGAAACAAAACCAAATAAATAAAGCAAAAAAGAAAACAAAAAAACTGGGAAAAAATAAAAAAATTGCCACCAACTGGGCCACCACGGCGTGAATACGACTAGAAACCCATCCATGGGCCAGGATTCAGGCCCGCAGTAGGCCCAGAAGGCCCATCAGGCAAAGCAGTAACAAGTAGGCCCGTAAGCCTGCAATGGAGAGGAGCTCGAGAGGGGTACGGTAGTGGGGCTTATAAACCACTGCGCGCCCCTCTCAACTAGCGAGGTGGGACTAAACTTTGGCCGCGACGCGGGCAGCCTTTGGTCCCGGTTGGTGGCACCAACCGGGACTAAAGGGGTGCATTGGTACCGGTTCGTGGCACCAACCGGGACCAAAGGCCACCGCTTCCCGCCCTTTGGGCTGCTGAAAAGTGACCTTTAGTCCCGGTTGGTGCCACCAACCGGGACCAAAGGCCGCTGCTTCCCGCCCTTTGGGCTGCTGAAAGTGACCTTTGGTCCCGGTTGGTACCAATGGCTTTGCTATATAAGCAGGAGTTGTGAAAATTTGGGCAGTTCTTCGTTCCCTCTGACGACGCCGCCAGGCTGCCCGAGCTTGCCGTCGTCGCCCTGCCCACGACCATGCCGCCGTTGCCCGGCCCGACCACGCCGTCGTCGCCCTCGTCGTGCCTCTACCGCGCCGCCGTCGCCCCTGCCCCGACCATGCCGCCGTCGCCCTTGCCCTTTGCCCCGTCGATCGCCATCGCCCCTGCCCCGACCACACTGCCGTCACCCCTGCCCTGACCACGCCGCCGTCGCCGCCCTCTACACCGACGCCGCCGTCGCCCCTACCCCGACCACGCCGCCGTCGCCCCGGCCCCAACCACGCCCCATTCTCTGTGCATATAGAAGTTAGATTTTTAGTACATTTGGGTACATTTTAGGTTAGTTTTAGCTATATATGTTCTCCGATTTAGTACATTTTAGGTTAATTTCATTTTTAGAAAAGTTTTATATATTTAGGAAAAGAAGGAAGAGAAGGAAGAAGGAAGAAGGAAGAAGAAGAAAAGGTTTTATATATGCAAAAGTTACATTTTTAGAAAAGTATTATATATAGCTAGGAAGATAACGAAGAAGAAGAAAAAGAATGCGAGGAGAAAAAGGAAAATAAGAAGAGGAAGAAAGGAGAAGAAGAGGAGAGGAAGAAGAGGAGAAATAAATAAGAAGAGGAAAAAAGAAGAAAAAGAAGAGGAGAAGAATAAAGGAATAGAGGAGAAGAAAAAAGAAGAAAAAGAAGAGGAGAAGAAGAAAGGAAAATTTCTATTTTTTTCTTCTTTCTCCTCTATTCCTTTCTTCTTCTCCTTTTTTTTTCCTTCGATTGCTTCTCTTCTATTCCTTTCTTCTTCTCCTCTTTTTATTTCTTCTTTTGTCTTCTTATTTTTTATCGGGTATGTCGTTGTCGATATACCCCCTCCCGATCAAACTTCAACACGAGGGGGGGGTATACCGATATACCCCCTCCCCGATAACATTATTTTCCCATGTATATGTATGTCGCATCATTGTCGATATAACCCCCTCCTGGATAACTTCGACATGAGGGCCGGTCTATATATATACCCACTCTCGATCGTGATAACTTATACCACGGGAGCACCCCCCTCGGCCCTCTCGCTCGACCAAAACTCTCGAGGACACCCAAACCCTAGAGAAAAAACGATGTTGGTCTCCTACCCCCTCCCGCCGCGCCCCTACCCGACAAACTCTCTCGAGGCCACCCAAATTTACCAAGTTAAAAGAGCGTTGTCGTCGAGGCCACCCCAAACCCTTGAAGCGTTGTGTCGAGGCCACCCCAAACCCTTGAAGCGTTGTCTAGGCCACCCCAAACCCTAGAGAAGCAGCGTCGAGGCCACTAACATGATTCCTTATTGTGATTAGCTAGCTAGTTCTACGTTTGCCACTAATATATATCCATCTGTACCATGTTTGAATAATAATTGACATGTTGTAAATATTTGCAGAAACTATGGATCACTCCCGAGACGAAGCAACAGAAGCGATGTTGGGGGAGATAATCGCACAAGGAAGTGATGTCATTGCGTCGTTTCTCTACGACGCCGATGGTCAGGAAGGACCGGGTGAAGAAGAGGGCTATGTTCATGATGGATCCAGTGACCCATTAATGCCGGTACAAGAAGAGGGCTATGTTCATGATGGCTCCGGTGACCCAATGGAGGTACAAGAAGGAGACCGTGATGACGGCTCCGGTGACCTAACCGAGTCTGGCCAGGTATATATATATTAGGTAAGCCCGTGCTGACTAGTTAATTGATGCATTCATTGTTTTCATATGTACACATATTAATTAACTCTTGTCTTTCTTCTTTGAAATCTAGCCCTCCGGATGAAGCTCAACATCGGTAAAGAAACGAGGCCCGAAGAAAAAGTTGCGCTCGGATGAAAGGTTTGAGATCACAGCAATCGCGCGCGATGGCAAGCCGATTGAACCCATACGGACAAGGGTTGCATTTCATGCTCAGTGCGGGGTTCTTGTTAGGGATAAGATCCCGATCAGTATCCAGCAATGGTTAAAGCCAAAGAAGGAAGACCCCGAGGTGCCGACGTCTTATGTCTCCGATATGCAGAAAGAAGATCTTTGGACAACACTTAAGGCAAATTTCACGCTACCGCCAGAGGAGGATCCAGAGAAGCCAGTTAAAGAGGAATTGATCAAGTCTCATGCTCTTAAGAAGATGGCAGAACTATTTAAGAGGTGGAAGAATGAGATGAAAACGTTTGTCGACAAAGAAGAGACACCAGAATTCACCGGCCGGTTTGAGAAGATCAGAGATCAATGCCCGCATTTGTGGCCCACAAGACATCGAAAAAGAGTAAGAAGATGTCAGCGACAAACAAGAAAAATGCTGCGAAGAAGAAGCATCACCATTGCACGGGGTCAGGTTGTTACCTCAAAGCCCGACCTTTGTGGCAGAAGGCTGAGAATGACCTGATTGCTAAAGGGGTCGAACCAGAGACATTGAGATGGCCAGACCGTTGCCGGACTTGGTTCTTAGGGGTTGGCGGAACCTTGGACCCTGTATCAGGGAAGTGCGTTCGGATGGAAGAGCAACAGCGAATACCCGTCACGAAGCTTCGGCACTATATCGCCGCAGCACAGGAAGGGACGTTCGTTCCAGACAGAGCGAAGGACGAGCTCACAATGGCCCTCTGGAATCCTGAGCACCCTAGACGGACACGAGGCACGCCAGGCTCCCTTCCGTGGAACGCTGGGTTTCTGGACGCAGGGGGTTACAAAACCCAGGAGAGGAGGAAGAAAGTGGAGCATAGCCAACTGCAGGCGCTGCACGAAAGGGTACAAGGGCTAGAGGAACGAGAAGCAGATCGCAGCAAACGACCTACCGAAGCTTCCCCTGAAGCTACCCCGCCATCTCAGCGGAGAAGCAGCGTGGCTTCCACCGAGCAGACTCAGCAGCTAGAGCCTATCTTCATGGGTTACCCCGTGGATGCTATCACAGAGTCTCAACATTGCCACCTTATGACGCGATGGATGACATTTAAAGTCAAGGCGGCTGTTGGCTCTGTTTTACCTAATGAACCTGGCTCAACCTACCACGGCAAGCCGATTCCAGAAGGATATGCTAGGGAGATGGTGGATCAAATAACAGACGGGTTTGAGGACCTTGAGCCTGACCACCCTACGGGTGAAGGGGATATTCAGCTGGGTTCTTCTCTGAAGACATCATGCCTATGGCGGAAGGAGCTCCTGAACCTTCCCAACTAGATGCCTCCGCCTCCTCCTCCTCCTCCGGCGAGTCAGGGCACTGTGCCGGCGTGCCCGAGCAGCCAGCTGCCTCCTCCTTCTCCGCCTCGTCAACGAGGGCGGAAGAGACCCGCTGCCGCTCCGGCTCCTCCGGCGCGTCGTCCTTTTGCTTCGCCTCGTAAGACAGGAATGACAGACGCAGCTGCTCCGCCTGCTCCGGCGTCTAGCACTACATCCAGAGGCAGGCAATACAGATACGGTCCTTCTCTGAAGACTCCAGAGAAGTTACCTTACGAGAGGAGCCAGGAGGAAATCAAGAAGATCGTGGAAGCCGGACTGAATAATTTCGTTGAAGGGGTGAAAGCAAAAAAACATCCACCTCCGGAGGAGAAGATAGATCCGGTAAAAGCAAAGCGTACTCTGGCTGCCCTGAAGAAATCACCAAAGTCTGCGACGAAAGGCATCTATGAGCGCATTATTACAAAGTCATTTATCGAAGCGCAGCGGTCGGGAAGTACTGTGAGTGATCAAAGGTTAGCAGAACGACGAGCTGGGAAAAAAGTTGCGCAGCTCGGTGAACAAGCGAACCAATCGTTCCCCCCGCTCAAGGTGTCTAGCGATATCGTCGCTAATCATCCGGGGATCTTGTTGCCTGGTACCAATCCTCCAGTTTTCCTGCCCGATGATGCACATTTTGATTTATTGGAGGTGGACGAACACAAATACGTGTACGGGAAGCCTCTCGTCAAAGATGAAAGATCTCTAACAACGATGATGAGAAGATTCCATGATTGGTACATGAAAACTTGCAAAGAGTCTGGGGGGAGTAATATTTTGACGCTAGGACTTCGAAAGGAGCATGACCTCGTTGGACTTGAACTATTGATGGTTCCATTTGAGGAGTTCTTCCCGTTTTTCAATCTAAAGGCCCTCGATAAATTAATGATCACTTGCTACTGCCTGTAAGTAGTACTACTTCTGTCATTAAGTCTCTATATATAGGTCAGCTCTTTCATTGCATGTATTTTTAATTATCCTCACTATATTATATGCAGATTGAAGATCGTCGAATTGAATAAAAGACAAATCGGTGATATTGGGTTCATTAATACAAATCTTGTAGATGCATTTATGATTAAATCTCAGGCCAAAGATACCGAGGCCAAGCTGCTACAATCGTTTGTATTGAATCAAAACAAAGCTATATTACTCTTCCCTTACGAATTCCAGTGAGTGCTACTGTCTTGTGCATATTCGGTTTCCCTTATTAGTCAAGGTTATAGTAATGTAATTGATGAGTTATGCATGCGTGCGCAGCTTCCACTATATTCTCCTAGAGATTAAGCTTGAGCAGGGACTAGTAACCATCTTAGACTCGAGACAAAAAGATCCCAACGAGTATGCGGACATGATTGAAATTCTAGAGAAGTAAGTTAAATCGATCATTATCGCACCATATCGGCAACTTTGTTCATTTCCTGATATCAAGTAATTGTTTTCTTTGGTTTGGAAAAAATTCACCGGAAAAACTCCGGTACTGTCGAAGAAGCTGCAATTTAGACACCCAAAAGTAAGTACTATAGTAGCATGTTCCACGCATCTCCTAGTGATTCAAGCGCTAGTTTCATCAATACCATTTAGCATGCTTGCTAACTATCAGTTTGATTGACCTCTATTTCTTGTAAAGTGGTTGTGGCAGGAACTAGGGAATGATTACTGTGGATACTACATTTGCGAATCCATCCGCCACACGACCTATGAGTGGGGCTACTCTGACAAACAATATGACGTGCGTAAATAATAATATTCACGATTTTATTTTATTACCATCATTTGTGTTCAGTTTCATTTATTCATATATATGTATTGACCCCCTTCTTCAAATTAGATATATCGGATGCGGAATGAACTCCTACCAGCAGATCATATGCGAGGAATTCAAGAGGAATTGGCGGCATTCTTTCTTGTCCACGTGATCGCTAAAGACGGAGAATACCATGTGAACCCTAATGAGTTGAATTTTAATTAGGAGATTACATTGTAAGAGATAATTATATTGTATATATGTAGCCAGTAGCGTCGGATAGATATACGAGAACTTGTTGTTCGACCAATCTCTCACAGAAGGAGAGGTGGTCGATATCACTTCTCTTTGTATGCATATGTTCATGACGATCTTCTGTTTCCTTCATTAGCTTACTAGCTAGCGTGTCTAGTCCTCTCTATATGTATAGTATGCAGCTTTGACCAAGCATGGAGATAAGAGAGGACACTTCTCTCTATTCATTAGCTAGCTAACACAATATATGAAACACCGAAATTAACCCCCCAAAACCCCCTAACCCCCCCCCCTTTTAAAAAAACCCATCACCTGAAATGCTGACACGTGGATGCCTTTTGGTCCCGGTTGGTTTCACCTACCCGGACTAAAGGCCCCCTGCCCAGGCTCGCCGCACCGGCCACGTGGAGGCCCATCTGTCTCGGTTCGTGTAAGAACCGGGACTAAAGGCCAAGGGCATTAGTAATGACCTTTTAGTCCCGGTTCCGAAACTGGGACAGAAGGCCCTTACGAACCGGGACAAAAGGCCCTTTTTCTACTAGTGAAATGGTGTATTGAGGATAGACTCCTCCTAAGACTTGGCGCGCACTCCATGATGATCGACACTTTTCATCCCTGATGTAACTCACCTTGTGTAACCCTAAGTGCCCCTCATATCTATATAAATTGGAGGGCTTTAGTTCATTGGATAGATTAAGATCATTACTCCTAGAGTTTAGACCACAACATACAATCTTGAGATAGATCAACTCTGTACTTGAGACTCCACAATCAATATTACATGAGCAGGACGTAGGGTTTTACCTCCATCAAGAGGGCGCGAACTTGGGTAAACTCCGTCTGCTTTCTCTCGTGCAACCCATTGGTCTAAGAGGACCCCCTACTCGAGATTTAGTGGTTTTGATACCGACATTGGTGCTTTCATTAAGATTTCCATTGAAGGATTGCTATAAGGATCCACGCCTCGCTTGTCACCAGCAAAGGCATTAACGCCGGGGATATCTTTGCCCCCGGCGAACTTTCTGCGTTCGGCAGTATTGTCTCGCATGTCAAAGCAACTCGTTACCATGATCAGGTCGTTGGTTTCGCCCTAGACCAGGGAATCAAGTTCGGTGACCTAGATTACGTCGTCGGCAATCTGATCCTCTCTGGGATCTCGACTTTGGCCAAAGAGCCCGAAAAACATGAAACCTTGACCTCGGGTCCCCTCCCCGACCTCGCATCCAGGATAGTACTTACTTCACATTCGGCCTTGAGCATGGATTCGAACTTTGTGTTAGAGAATCAGGGGTCAACCTTGTCCGAGGACACTCCCTGTGCCGACACACCAAAGATCAACTCCGCCAAAGTTCCGAGGACTAGTTCGACCTATCTCTCATTGTGAAACAGGACACTAGCTCGGATCCGGACAATTGAAATTTCGGACGTCCAGCCCCGATCTACGATCAGTCCGACTTCGAGCCTCGACATAGGGAACTTTATTTCCGGCCCATATCCCACTTAGTAGCCACTATCAATGACTTAATCGATATGTTGGGCTTCTCTTTGGATGAGGCCGGAGACATATTTAAGAATTTCGACACATCGGCTCCTCCCACGACAAGGCGATGGACTGCCACCTCCAGCTATGATGTATACATGGTGGATACCCTAAGGATGACAATGCCAAAGGGAAGAGCAATGATGACGCCTCAACTAAAAGAAGTGGCAATGAACTCCAAAGGCGCAACAAGCTGAAGGCTCGTAAGGGCAAGGGAAGCAATACAGGTACTAACGAAAACGCCACCCCCGATGAACCAAATAACCGTGTGATACTTGTGATCTACGTTGGGTTTTCTATGAAGAGGAATGAGTTATCACACTACAATATGGGTAAGTATTTCCCTCAGTGATGAATCCAAGGTTTATCGAACCAATATGACTATCAACCACAACCGTCTTCAGCGGCTGCACACAAAAGAACAAAGAACTTGCACCAACATGGGCAAGAGTGTTGTCAATCCCCTTGGTCTCATTATTTGCAAGAAAGTAAGGTATGTATATACTTGTAGATAATTGTACATTGCAAAATAAAATAAAAACAAATAAATAGCAGCAAGGTATTGAAGCTTTTTTAAATATGTCGTGAATAGACCGAGGGGCCATAGAATTCCCTAATGGCATCTCTCATGGAAAATAGCATACGGTGGGTAAACAAATTACTGTTGGGCAACTAATAGAACTGTGGATAGTTATGAAGTTTTCATGGCAATGATCATGTGTATATAGGCATCACGTCCATAAATAAATAGGCCAAATCCTGCCTGCACCTATTACTATTACTCCACTTATCGACGCCATCCAACATGCATCTATAGTATTAAGTAAAACACAGTAATGCTTGGAGAAAAATAACATGATGTAGACAAAGTAAACTCAAGAAATATGAATAAAACCCATTGTTTTATCCTTAGTAGCAGCAACACAAAGACACACCTTGTCCCCCTCTGTCACTGGGATATAGAAATTTGCCAGATTGAACCTACTACGACACACCTCTCTCTCCAAAGAAATGTCAATCTAGTTAGCCAAACTATTTCAATAGATCGGAGAGAATTACGAATCTATCATAATCATGAACATAAGAATCATATAATATTTCATAGAATACTCAAATATTTATCATGCATAATCTGAACATAAACCCACAATTCATTGGATCCCAACAAACGCACCACACAAAAGTGAATTACATCATGTGGATCAAAGCGAAGATGCGATGACCACTGTATTGAAGATCAAGAGAGGGATTGCCATCTAGGTAGTGGCCATGGACCCGTAGGTCTGTGGTAAACTAGTCACACATCATTGTGAGGGTATCAAGGTTGATGAAGAGTCCCTCCGTGACCGATCCCCCCTCCGATAGGGTGCCGGAATGGAGCTCCACATGGACTCCCGTCAAAACAGAGACTTGCGGCGACGTACAAAGTGTTTCAGGACTACCTTTTGGGTTTTTTGAATAGATGATAATTTATAGGCCAAAGAATGTAGTCGGGAGGGCCACGAGGGGGCACAAGCCATTAGTGCCCCCCAGGGGGCATCCTGTTGTCTTGTGTGGCGCTCGTGTGGCCTCTAGCCTTCTTCTCATATTCCTCGGTCTTCTTTTGGTTTAGAAAAAATCACCATTAAGTTTCAGGTCAATTGAACTTCATTTGGTTTTGAAAACGTGAAAAGTGAAAAACATGCAGAAAACAACAACTGGCACTGGGCACTCGGTCAATAGGTTAGTGCTCAAATATAATATAAATAGGTAAATAAATACCCCAAAAGTATTCTAAAATGATAATATATGAGCATGGAATCATAAAAAATTATAGACACGTTAGAAACGTATCAAGCATCCCCAACCATAATTCATGCTCGTCCTCAAGTAGTTAAATGATAAAAAATTCAATGTAACATGCTATCCATGATGTAATCTTATGCATGTATGCTCATTGAGAGACGATGAATTAACAAACTTTAACATAACAATATTTATAGGTATAAGGAGCAAAATAGTCAATACTTCAAAGTATACGATCCTCAAAGAATGTTTTACCCCTATCCATTTTACTATATTAGCAAGGCATGGCTCCATCTTCACCACATTAATACAAATGTAATCACCACGATATCCAGGTCATGCTTTTTGATAGTACTTTTTCTATATGCATCAACTTGTTATTCTTCACGCAATACATGAGCATAAACCATTGGACATAGCATAAAGGTGGAATAGAGTATGGTGGTAGGTTTCAAAGGGGTGAAAAGTGACAAAGATAGTCTCACATTAACTAGGGGTACCAACGGGCTATGGAGATTCCCATCGATAGATATTGACGCATGGAGTAGGGATTGCCATTCAAATGATGCACTAGAGCTATAAGTGTATGAAAGCTCCACTGAAGCTTAGTGGGGTGTGCATCCAACTTGCTTGCTCATGACGACCTCGGGCATTTGAGGAAGCCCATCATAGGAATATACAAGCTAAGTTTATGAAAAAGTGAATCCCACTAGCATATGAATGATATAACATGAGAGTCTCTATATGAAGAACAAGGTGCTACTTTGAGGCACAATTGTGGTAAATGATAGTAGCAAAGTCCATTCTCTCTTTTTCTCTCATTCATTTTTTTCATTTTTATTATGGTGGGCTCATTTGGCCTCCCCCATCTTTATTTCCTCACTACTAGAATGCTCTAATAATGATGATCATCACACTTGTATTTACTTACAATTCATCTACAACTTGATATGATGAACTATGAAGCAACACGACTCCAATATGAATGCCTCTAGAAGTATACGAGGATGTATAATGTTCTAGCATGACATGTATTCAACATATTATGATGGTGGATTTTCCACAAATGCTATAATGAGTGGTGGCTATGCCACAAATACTATGTCAACTATATATGATCATGCAAAGCAATATGATGATGAACAAACTAGTCATGTGAAGTGACGATGGCATTTGCATGGCAATATATCTTGGAATGGTTATGGAAATGACATGATAGGTAGGTACGGTTCCTTTTCTGAGTAGGATATAAAAAGTTTTATGTGCAACAGAGCGTGTCATGTCACGGGGTTTGGATGCACCAACGAAAGTTGCACCAATCCTCGACGTGAGATTGGGCTATGCACGGTACCGAAGAGGCTAGCAAATATGAGGAGGTGAGATTGCGTATGTCCATGATGTCACATTAGTCATGAAGAACTCATATACGTATTTGAAAGTATTAGTAGTTTTATCAAAAATCAAAGCAATAAACACATGCCCCGAGGGAAGGTTTGGTAGGAATTAACCATCATGCGACTCCGACTCAAAACAACACTAGGATTTCAACAATTAATAGAAATTCTCACACATCATCACCATGCCCTTCTACTTTTTCAGATGAACCAAAACTTCAGCATCTCTTAATATCGACACCTCTCTGAATTAATGATAATGAACTCACACCTTTTTCATATTAGCACATCAACATCATTAGCCCACAACTTCTCTGTATGTGCTACATGATGGTTATAATTATCACTCATTGAATACCCACTATTTTTTACCTAGTCTTATGACCCATGCAAATTACTGTCACTATTTAATTTACTCTCAAACAAATATAAGTGAACAACAATACATCATTATTTCTATAAAATCTACATGCCACCGTGCTCAACAAGATATAGGTGAAGTACTACAACAATTGCTAAGCTGAAAAAATATAAGTGAAGCACACAGAGTATTCTAACAAATTATGATGACATGATATCTCTCTCAAATAGGTGTGTCCAGAAAACAATGATTGTGTAAAACTAAAAGTACAAGCAAACAAAAGCAAATGACGCTCCAAGCAAAACTCATATCATGTGATGAATAAAATGTAGCTCCAAGTGACATACCGATGGATTGAGACGAAAGAGGGGATGCCTTCTAGGGCATCCCCAAGCTTAGACGCTTGAGTGTTCCTAGAATATTACCTTGGGGTGCCTTGGGAATCCCCAAGATTAGTCTTTTTTTGCTCCTCAATCCTTTGTCCATCGAGATAATATCGAAAACTTGAAAACTTCAATCACATAAAACTCAACAAAACTTCGTGAGATCCGTTAATATAAGCAACATATCAAATTCTTTGAGGTACTTTTATGAGCTGATTATTATTTTATTTTAGAATAAGGTACTATATTCTAACTTCCCTATGGCTTATACCCCCCTATAAAGTCCATAACATCATCAAAACAACCAAACTACGCAAGCGAAACATAATCTATCAAAAACAGAACTATGTGTAGTAATCTGTAATGAAAGTATAATTATGTCACTATAAAAATTCTGAACATTTAGTATGTCCTTAGGAATTTGTTCAGAAATACTGTGTGATAATTTCAGCTTAAAAAGATATACCAGTAAAATCAGAGAAATTTTGCACTAAACAGCAAATTTTCTTTTTTTGCATCGTATCAATTTTACTCGTCGTGAAAATCATCCCAAAGGCTTTACTTGGCACAACCACTAATTAAAACATAATAAACACAATCATTACAGTATAAATAATCATGTTATCATAAACAAACATAAAGTAAGAGGCAAAAATAAAGATAACTATTTGGTTGCCTCCCAACAAGCGCTATTGTTTTACGCCCCTAGCTCGGCATATTGCATAGTTTCAAGTGTTGTCATCAAGCTCCTTAGTAACACATCCACGAATAATGGCAACAATAGAAGGCTTTAGAATATTATCTTTTATCAATTTGATAAAGTTGGGGTGAACACTAATCGTTTTGATATCTTCGTCCCTTTTGGTAAATGGTGTACTAATGCTTTTAGGAATGTATATGAACTTGGGACTTTTGTTGCGACAATTATTAGAATTAGCTTTGTATGGTGTGAAGGAGGAACCCACCTTGCCATTCACCTCCTCCATTTTATCAATTCTACTCAAACCTTGTTCTACCCTCTCACCAATAATAGTATCTTTCTCCTTTAACGTTTTAAAAGTCATTCCTACATGTGACCCAAGTTGAGTTATATGGTTATGTAGTTTTTTATCTAACTCCTCAATTGGTTCATAGGTTATAATTTTCCTTTAAATAGCATAAAGACTTTGCATAACATGTTCCAAAGTTAAATTGGTTACATTAATGATAATGATTGGTGTTCCAACAAGATTTTCAATGGCATTATAAGCATCCAAATTGTGACACAGTAAGAAGTTCCCACCGGTGATGGTGTCAAGGTCAAACCTATACCAAGTTGTGTCACCAACATAAAAACTATGAAGCAAGGTAGTGGTGGATAGCTTATTAGTTTCTTTATTTTGAGCGTAGAAAATCCTATACCATGCATCTTTCAAACTTTCTCCTCCCCTTTGTTTAAAATTGACAAAATCATTTTCGAGAGTAACGCGGACAAAGGAGGAACTAGACATGACTTCGAACAAGACAACTAGTAACAAGCAAAAGTAAACATTTTTGTATTTTTTTATGAGACAAACTAAATATACCAGAAAATAAAAAGAGGATCAAGTGAATGAAAATTTGTGTGGAGTTACTTGGTACTTGGTGATGAAATTCCCTCGCAACGGCGCCACAAATCCTTCCCGATACTTGTGTTCTGCGTTGGGTTTTCCATGAAGAGGAACGGGTTATTGCACTACAATATGGGGAAGGATTTCCCTTGGTGACGAAACCAAGGTTTATAAAACCAATAGGAATATCAACCACAACCGTGTTCAGCGGCTGTGCACAAAAGAACAAACAACTTGCACTCAACACGGGCAAGAGGGTGGTCAATCCCCTCGGTCTTGTTATTCGCAAGCAAGTAAGGTGTGTAGATAGTTATTGATAATTGTAAATTGCGAAAAAATAAAAAATAATGTGAGCAAGATATTGAAGGTTTTGTAAATACGTTGTGAATAGACCCGGGGGCCATAGTTTTCCCTAATGGCATCTCTTCTAGAAAATAGCATACTGTGGGTAAACAAATTACTCTTGGGCAATTGATAGAAAAGTGGATAGTTATGCGATTTCCTCGACAATGATCATGTGTATATAGGCATCATGTCCGTAAATAAATAGGCCGACTCCTTCCTGCACCTATGTAGCGACCCGACTCAAAACGAGTCAAGCCTCTGTGTATCTCTGCCATCCCTGGATCAGTATGCAGGCACACACAGTACATCAGTGTATATATCAAAGTGTAATCACATGTAAATAACGTAAAACTGATATATACCTCAAAATCTTAGCGGAAACAGTCAATGGAGTGGAGTCCCAATAAACACCAACGACAAGTTGAGTGCAGACCGTAACCCTGAATCGTACTCTTACTCGTCGAAGAAAGTATCTGCAACATAATACGTTGCAGCCGTGTAGGTAAGCATATTGAATATGTCGGCAAGTCACAAAAGAGAGGGGTGAAAGTATCATCTATACTATATGCATATATGGTAGGTGGGGCTGTAGTTTAAGTTTTGCGTAAAGCAAATTTTCCTACAACAAGAGAGAGGCTGAAAGCAAAATTTACTACATTGTTGGTTGTTAATGAGAAGGTTCCACCAACCATTTCTCATACCCAAGTTATAAATATTACCCACATCAATAATAAATGGTGTTGAGAATTCCAAGTACCTTCATTTCCTTTGGATCAAGTTGTCCATGACCGTGGACACGGCTAATCAATTAGGTTTGAGTACTCTGTAGAGTGTTGCACATGTTCCCCACAAGATTTGACCGCCTCCATTGAAGTCCTCGCACTTTAGGGTGTTTGAGACCAGGGTGATCAAAACATGGTCTTTCAACGGGTTCCACTGAGCCTCTGTCGGTGCCCATCCAATCCTATCGTTCTTCTACATCTCGTAGCATCGCCCGTCCAGAGTCACCACGTTGTCCAACCATCCATCTCTTTGAGCCTGGGTAAAGATTTCCTCAAGATGTCATGGCGCTTCTCCATGCATCTCGGGTCCTCCGCTGGTTTTCCCAGGGAGCCCATCGGAACCGTCCTTCACCCAGAGGTATATTTCGTTCTGAGGTCTTGCAAGTCCTGAAGTCTTCAGGTCTTGATTATTAAGTTTCTCACAGCACTCATGATAAACACTGAATCAAACCCCGTCTACTAGGAGCATAGCAAAAAAATAACGTCCCAACCAAAGTAACAAGGGTTTAGGGGTGCCTATCATAACACTCTACTCAATAACCAAAGTTTCCAAGGACCTACTTGCATGCAATGGCTGAAGAAGGTTGTAACTAATGCAATAAAACCATAGGTAAAAATATGATCAATGTGAACTTGCCTCGTAATACTTGATGAAGATAGTCACTCTCATAAGCCTGATAATTCTACTCGTCACACTCTGAGCAATCTATCGTAAATGAATATCATTCCATGAACATTCATGCCAAAAGGAAGAACCAAAAGAACATAAGAACAAAACATGTCTTGGTGTAAAATAACAACATACCAAGATTTAAAAAGAAAAGATAGGGCCTTATGTTTTTGTAAATGGAAAGGTGAAAGGGGTCAACTCAAAAGAGTCAAAGGATGATCAACTATCGCTATATAAGCTCGACTTGCATACACTTTGGGAGATGATCAAAAATATTGGGAGAACAACATGAACGTTGTTTGACAAATAGTATAAGACATATGAATTTATTTGTAGAAAGAATTTCTTGAAATGGAGCACTACAACTACAACACAAGTTATAGCGAATTGAATTATGAATTGAATTTGCATTCAGATGGTCAAAAGAAGTTGAATTGAAGTACGATGGTTATGTACAAAAATATATGACATGAGTATTATGATTTGCAAGATAAGATCAAATGAATGTTCGAATACAAATTTGAATCTCTCTAATTTGTAAGGTTCAAAGGTCGAAATTAATGAAGCTACTGCAAATGGGAGGTCAATATGAACATGTAGAAAAAAGAATTACTAGATTTCGAATAACGGATCAAAAGATATAAGTAATTCAATATGGCATTGAATCTAGTTAGAACGCGGTGTGGAAACACAACCGTGGACTAGTGGAGTCATGACTATGATCAAAATTATATGTTGGAAAGATAACACTAATTGATACGAACAAAAAGATTACTTTGATACGAATCCGATGCAATTGGATTCATCTAAAACAGAGTTACAGGTAAAAAAGATATAATCAAAAGAAGTTTGAATATGAATCTGAACAAATTTCGAAATTTTAAAATTTCAAAAAGTTGATATGATAGGTTCCCTGGATAGGTGGGATCAAGACGAAACTCTAGGCGTTGGTTTCATCTAATTCGGATAAACAGTAAAAAGTTATGGCTATTTGAAAAATCAGGACCAAGCTGTTTTACGGAAGAAAAGTGCTATGTCTAAAAGAATTTTAGGACTAATGTGTAAATACAGAGACTAATTGATAAATCTAATTACTCTACCGTATAGTAGTGTAGGGATACTAGTCTAGAAATAATAATCTACGGGAGTATAAAAGAAAATATGAAGAGAAATACCTTTAGAATGCAGAGTAAGAATTAGTTCCAAAGAGGAGACCACTTCCAGAAATCTCGTCGGAGAATAGAAAATATTTTTATTCAATAAACCTAGTCAAACCAAAAGATTGATTTAACCCGAAGTAGATGATTTTTTGGATGCTCCTATGGATCTATATTTATAGGTGGAAAGAAGGTCTAAAGACCACTAGATCGGCAATATGGGACTAAACATAGACGAAAAGTGGAGAAACGGAGAGAGAGGAGCCGCATGGGCCAAAAGGATTCGGCCAGCCGCATAGGAAAATCCAGCCAGATTTTTTTTCCTCCTCGGATGAACAATACCGAGTGGACAGTGCCTTTTTTTATTTTTTGAAAATAAACAGCAAAAAAAATATAAACGACATTAAGAGAATATTTTATATAGGCATATTATATATCAAAAATTTCAGAATAAAATTTTCTACAACATGGACATTTTATTTTTCACAAAATAAAAACTTTACATTTTTTTTAAATCCAAAAAAATCCAAATTTTGGCACTCTTTTTCTTCTGACTTTTATTTTTTTTGGGGGTGTCATGTTACCTCCTCTCTTTCTTTCTTGGCAAGTATATTGTGAGGAAATTTTTTGTGGTTGAAATCTTGTGCCAAAAATATAAAAATTCAAATCAAAAACCAAAGGAAAATTCAAATGCCAGATTAATTCAAATTCTTTATAGTTGAAGAAGTCATGTTATCTTCTCTCACTCATTTTAAATGGATGAAATTGAATTCAAAAGAAAAATGGGAAGTCATTTTATTCCCTCTGATTCAAAAGTTTTAAAAAGTTATAAATTTCACTAAAGTTTTAATCACTCAAACAAACAAACTATCAATCTAGTATATATTATAACATACCAAATTTTGGGATGTTACAACCTATTACTATTACTCCACTCATCGACAGCTATCCAGCATGCATAGTATTAAGTAAAATAGAGTAATGCTTGGAGAAAGATGACATGATGTAGAAAAAATAAAATCGAGCAATATGAATAAACCCCACCATTTTATCTTTAGTAGCATCATCATAAAGACGCATCTTGTCCCGTTCTGTCACCGGGATACAGAAATTTGCCAAGTTGAACCTACTACAATCGACCTCTCTCACCAAAGAAATATCAATCTAGTCCGCCAAACTATTTCAATAGATCGGAGAGAATTACAAAGCTATCATAATCATGCACATAAGAATTATCTAAGATTTCACATAAGACTCGAATATTTATCATGCATAATTTGAATATAAACACACAATTCATCGGAACCCAACAAATGCGTCGCACAAAAGTGAATTACATCAAGTGGATCAAAGCAAGGATGCAATGAGCATTGTGTTGAAGATCAAGAGATAGATTGCCATATAGGTACTGGCCATGGACCCGTAGGTTTGTGGTGAAATACTCACACATCATCGTGAGGGCGGCAATGTTGATGGAGAGGCCCTCCATTATGCCCCCCTGGCAGGTTGCCAGAACAGAGCTCCAGATGGCCTCCCGTCGGAAGAGAGACTTGTGGCGGCATAAGAAGTGTTACGAGACTACCTTTTGGGTTTTTGGAATAGATGATAATTTATAGGCCAGAGAACGGAATCGGGACGGTCACGAAGGAGGCACAGGCCATCAGGGCACGCCCTATTGGCTTGTGGGCCCGTCGTGTGGCCTCCAGCCTTCTTTTGATATTCCTCGGTCAATTGGACTTCGTTTGATATTGAAAACCTGAAAAGTGAAAAACATGCAGAAAACAACAACTCACATTGGGCACTGGGTCAATAGGTTAGTCGTAACAAGTAATCTAAATTAGTAAATAAATACCCTAGAAGTATTCTAAAATTATAATATATTAACATGAAATCATCAAAAATTGTATATACGTTGGAGATGTATCACCCCGTTGATCTCGCTGCCCCCAAACACGGGCCTGACGATTTGGAGGGACATACAGATCAGGATAAATTTGAGGACCTCGATGATTCCAAAGAAAGGAACTATCTCCCTCCTACCGAAGACGAGCGTCGTTTCCTAGACGAGCATTTCGTCGTCCCTAAACACCTGTTGGATTAGGAACGATTCAAGCAACAACTAATGGCCACTGCCCAGAGCCTCAAGATCAAACAACAACAAATCAAGGCCGAACAAGACTCCATCACCGATAGATGGACCCAAGTCCTAGACGCACTCAGGATGACTGGAGATTACAAAAGTTACCTACGCTGCTGATTATTCCTGAGTTTGAGGATGTAGTCTTGGAGCCCATGCCCCTAGGCGCACTCAGGATGACTGGAGATGCCGGAGAGTAGCCCGGACACCCTCACAGATGAGGGAAGGAACCAGTACAGCCCGGACACCCATCGGACCTGCATCACAATTTGAATAGTAAGGCAGGACACAAAAGATCTATCCATGGGTCCACAGGACACAATCCCGCTAGAAGGGACAAACACCATGCTCGATTCAATCATTATGATAGAGCTCGGGAGCCACCCCGGAACATGACTCATCCGACCTCCGGCATGATGTGGCCCGAGTCAGAGGCGCCGCTCATCTAATATGCTTTATCAATGAGGTGATGCAACACCAATTCCATGAAGGGTTGAAACCCATCAATATAGAGCAATATGATGGGACAACTGACCCACTTTGTGGATTGAGAATTTTTCTCCTTTACATCCATATGTCTCAAGGTGATGACCTCCATGTTATAAAATATTTACCATTAAAGATCCAAGGACCGACGTGGCATTGGCTGAATAGCCTCCTTGAAAACTCCAATGGGAGTTAAGAAGAGCTCAAGGATTCTTTATGAACTAATTTTCAAGGCACTTATGTGCGGCCTCCAGGCTCCGATGACTTGAGCCACATTGTCCAACAAGACGGTGAGTCATCCCGGCAGTTTTGAAATCGATTTCTCACAAAGAAATAAGAAATCATCGACTCTTCGGATGGTGAGGCACTCGCCTCCTTCCAAAGTAGCATCCGAGATGAATGGTTAGCTCGGATGCTTGGGTAGGATAGCCACAAACAATGACATCCCTTACATCTCTCATGACCCGCTTTTGCATGCGAAAGGATAGCTCGCTATACCTACGAAACAATCCTCTTACAAACCCTGGCACGTCCGAAGTTCAAGACGGAAACGGGAAGCCACAATGCAACAAAAACTACCGTCACCACAACACTCACGAAGTAGAAGACACGACAGCCAATGCCTGATTTAGCAACTCTAGGTCCGGACCACAAAAGAAACCCTCTAAGTGCAATCGGGATGGACCGACCATGCTAGATAACATACTGGATAGACCCTGCTAGATCCACGACACTCAGAATAAACCTCTATCCACACCAACCTTAATTGTTGGGTAATCAAATATGCAAGCAAGAATATATCCAAAGCCCAGGGCAAGAATCCCCATAGCAAGGATGATGAAGAACCTCGTCGGCCGAACAATGGGGGCCAAAAGCAATTTCCTTCTGAGATGAAAACCGTGAACATGATCTATGTTACCCACATACCAAAAAAGGAGAGGAAACAAGAACTTAGGGATGTATACGCCATAGAGTCGGTAGCCCCGAAGTATAACCCATGGTCGGCATGTCCGATCACTTACGAGCACAGATATCACCCGACAAGTGTTCGACACGGGGATTCGGCGGCCCTGGTGCTCGAGCCCATTATTGATGGGTACCATCTCACTAGAGTCTTTTTGGACGGGGGTATTAGCCGCAATCATATTTATGCAGACACGGTGAGAAAAATGGGTATAGATCCGTCAAAGATCAAACCCAGCAAGACCATCTTCAAAGGAATCATTCCTCGTGTTGAGGCCCTTTGTTTGGGCACCATAACTCTGGAAGTAGTGTTCGGTTCGCCCGACAACTTCTATAGTGAAGAATTGATTTTCGACATTGTTCCATTTCGTAGTGGGTGTCATGCACTCCTCATCCATACAACATTCACTTGCTTTAATATTGTTCCCCATTATGCATACCTAATGATAAACATGCCAGGACCTAAGGGTGTCATTACCGTCAATGGTAACAATGAGCGATCCCTCCAAACCGAGGAACATACTATGGCTGTGGTAGCCGAAGTACACACTGGAAATGCAACTCTAAAGTCCCAGCACACCGTTAAGGAACACAAACGAGATCGTGCTCCATCATAGTTCGCAGATCCTTCCCATGATCAAACTAAATAGTGATAAGCTCCCCGCAGCACGACCTCCCCACCAGCAAAGTACGTGCCTCGGAGGCACAATTTTGCGCTTAGGATACCATTGGCAGCTATGGGGACCGATTATACGAGACCAAATATTCGGTTAAACCGAACTATGGTCATACACGTCCTCGAACACATACATGTACCATAAAGAATCAACTTTGCATCAAGCTACCCACACCTCGGTGACTTCTCAAGACCACCTCTATTAAAGGCCCGTTCGCCAGTAGTTCCCATAGAGTAAACGAGCAGACATGCATCAGGGCATCATAAAGGACATCAAGCTATCCACAAGAGACCCTCTATAAACCTTTCCCGTGTCAATTTATTTTTAGTATTCATAACAGTTGCTTGGGTAATTTGGATTGTATGGAAGATACCACGAGTTAATCTGAAAAGAAGATCACTCTTCATAATTCATTATCTTTTCTACACCTTTTTCTCCTTCCTTTCCAAGCTGTTTTCATCACTAGCACGAGCATGTTTGATACACATATTAGATGCTCATGGCTAACCCACCAGTGGCTTGACTATCATGCTCACCCTCAGCATCATGCCAACACTATTTTGTATTATGTGTGTGCGAAGTCCTGGATATTACATTATATGCACCGATCTGAATTATGTCTTGGGTCAATAGTTGGGTTGCCTGGCTCATGTGATTACCCCTTTATGTTCTATTCGTTCGGCTCAACGGTTAAAGGGAGAACCACTGCGATTGTACTTCTAGCTCGTGTGGTTTAAGTACCTTAGCGGAGAAAGCCGAAAACTAACTGTCATAATAAGTGAGAACTGGTCTATGATCCAATGATAAATATTAAACTATGAGCCATTGGAGGTTCACCGCGTTATGCAGAAGGTTTGGTGTTATACAAACCAAGTGATGATGGTTTCTATACCTTGGCCTATTTGAACATCACAAGCGGGCTCTTAATTAGTCCCTGTAGTCACAATCCTATAGTTAAGTGAATAATTAAAGTAATATAGTCTAATTGCCTTTTTTCCTTCCGCGCTGCCGCCTTCGGGCGCCAAGACTTTGGCTAAGGGTAACAGTGCAGAAGCCGAAAACACCCTTGATAGCATCTATCGGGGGGCTAAACCTGTCGACTAGAAACTTTCAAGCTAAAACGACCACACAAGAGTCAAAATTAAAAACATAATAAGGCATGGTACACCATGCAAAACAATATAGCATTGTATCATACAAGGATTCAACCTCTTATACATGATAGTGTTTTCATTCAAAGATTACATCTTTGGGGCACTAGGCCTCTATTGCCCGAGCACCTTCCATAACATTGGAGAAGTATCGCTCGGGGCACCGATGTTCTTTTCCGAGTGGTGGAGGAGCAGTGGCTATCTCAGTGGGTTCCACTTTCGGCCATTGCGTCATGGTTCTTGCAAAGGCTACCCGAGCTCGCTCTATGCAGAAAGAGTGCTTCTGGGTTGCAACACCAATTAGATTCCGCACCAGGCCAAAATAGCTACTTCACAACGGTTCTGTCAGCCATAGCCTGATGCAGAGATCCTTTATTGCCGGTTCTACCATCTTGTGCAGCTCCATTAGCTGTTTTAGCTCATAAGAGACAAGAAGCTGTTGCTCTACGGCTTGGAATTGCTCCCAGAACAACCTTTGCTCGGCCTCACCCTCCTGGGATGCATAATGCTTTGAATCATCAGCCGTACTCTTTGAGAGATCTGCAAACACGCCTCGAGAATGCCATACTGGAGTAAGGAATGCAAATCTTTTTCCGCCAAAAATACATTGTAGTAAATATCTCTTACCATCTGTAATGTGCTTGATCTGGTGAATCTCTTTCTCATGGTTTTGTGCCTCCTTCCGCTCATCCTAAGCGATGCGTTCACAAAAGACAGTTCAGAAGATATTTCCCTTTTTTTTGCTCAAGGAACTCACATTTAGTGACGACACCATTGAGCTCTTATTACACCTCAGTGACCCTGGCCTCGTGCTTGTCACTCACAGACCTCATTGTCAACAGTTCGGCAGCCGCCTGTTCGGCCACCGCCTTCTATTCGACAACCTCTTGCCTTTGTTTACTCAACTCAGCTTTGAGCTTCTTAACCTCAGTGACAAAACCTATAGTTGTCATACAGGAAATTTGCACTTATGGATACAAATAAGAATACCTCACTGTGATGAGAAGATAAAGAGTAATGTTTGGACTTACCTTTTGCGTCATCAAACCGCTTGTTCAGAAGGTCAAGCTCTTCTTCAGAGCTCTTCACCTTCTAATTCATTTCGGCCAACTCTACGTACTTGGGGCTGCTGCTCAAGACGAGTCGTGCACAAATGCATGTTAGACTCCCAAGTTAACATATTTTTCGAATCCTGTGTCAGGTTCTTTGTATCACACTACCAGGGTCTTGGGAGCTACAATTCACTCTTTCTCAATTATATCAGTGTGTTTTCCGTACTACTTTGACCCCCGCATGAGTTTTTCAAACTCACATAGGACTCAGGGGCTACTCAATATAGGCATTACTTATAAACCTATAAAAATTCTTTGTAAAAAGAGATTTTGAATTATCTTGAAGCCTGTGTGTAGTCCGCCAAAGGCCTCCTTCAACCCGTTGTCAATGGACGAATACTTTTCAAAACCGCACTCCAAACAGTGCGGTGTACTTTAAGGATGGAAGATTAATTTAGACCTTCCGCCATCATGACCAACCACTCAGATTGGGGTCGTCCAGTTGTGGATGGCTCTCGTGCGCAATTGCAGTTTCCCTTTGGGGAGAAAATGTTGCAGATGGTTTCGGAGGATGAGAGCTCTCAAGAATTTCTTCGGGGTAGGCCCGAAGTGTCTGGCCTATCCTTCATTGCTTACCAGGAGGAGTTCATTCTCCTGATCCTTGATGTCCGAAGTATTAGCCCCGACCATAACATCGTCACCCCCGGCCCTGGTTTTCGATTCTGGGGTATTCTCTCAAGACACTACCTCCCTGGTCTACTCGATAGCGGGGGTGGGCGTGTTGTGTGAAGTGGACACGCATTATGCGAGATTGGCCAGGAAAGTGTCCCCCTACGAGACCTTATCGACGGGGAAATCTCGTGGTGGCCTACAATACGGAAAAAGGCCTACACATTAATAACAGAACATCGAAACTATGTGTTGATTGGGTTTTTGGATCCATAACTTTTTGCTCTGGTTTTACCCTGAGGGTACTTCGAGGGACCAATTCGAAATCCTCAGATTCCTCTTTGGAATTCGGAACGCCATTGAACAGGGCCACCGGGGCCATGCATTGCCTCTTCACGGCAGAAGGAGCAGGATCTCCCATGACGTCTTCGGACGCTGTCCTCTTCTTTGTGTGGGAGGATTCACTGTCCTCCTTATCGTCTTCATCCTCTCCTCCCTCCAGATGGGAGGGAGTAAATTTGTCTTCTGACTTGGTGTTCGGTGGAACTTTCGGCAGAAGACCATCTCCGATCTTTCTCTTCTCCTTCTTCTTCTTGTCCATCTCCTTCGAAGCCGTGTATGGATTCTGGCTACTAATAAGGTCGTCTTGGGATCCTCAGGAAAGGGCAGTGGACAATTGATCCCTGAGACTTTTTCAGCGAGATCTGCGAATACAAAGGAAAATAGAAGTAAGAGTCTTGTTAAAAGTTGGGGAAAAACTAATTGTATTACAATACCTTACCGGTCCAACGGGGTTTAGAATGGTGATGCCGATGTCTTCCTCGTCAGCTGTCCAAGTCTTGTGAGACATGAACAACACCTTCTATAGTTTATGGTGGGTAATGCAGAAAAAGTTTCGCACAGTGACCGGATCGTTCGGACTGTGAGACCACGTCAAAAGGGCTCGACGTTGACCGGGGAGGAGGCGGTGATGTAGTATAACTTGGACTATATTGGCGAGTGATACGTCTCCATCATATCTACTTTTCCAAACTCTTTTGCCCTTGTTTTGGACTCTAATTTGCATGATTTGAATGGAACTAACCTGGACTGACGTTGTTTTCCGCAGAATTGCCTTGGTGTTATTTTTGTGCAGAAATCAAAGTTCTCCAAACGTCCTAAAAATTTACGCGGAGCATTTTTGGAAAATATGAAAAATACCTGCGCCAAGATCCACCTGAGGGGTGGGCCAGTGGGCCACAAACCCTGCCTCCGCCACCCCCTGGTGGCGGTGGGCAAGCTTGTGGGGTCCACACGGCCCTGCCGCCCCCAACCTCAGCTCTATAAGTTCACTTTCTCCGAGAAAAAATAAAAAAGAGAAGATTTCATCGCGTTTGCGATACGGAGGCGCCGCCACAACCTGTTCTTCATCTGGAGGGCAGATCTGGAGTCCGTTTTGGGCTACGGAGAGGGGAAATCATCACCATCGTCATCATCAACCTTCTACCCTCTCCAATTCCATGAAGCTCTTCGTCGTTCGTGAGTAATCTATTCGTAGGCTCGCTGGGCGGTGATGAGTAGGATGAGATCTATCATGTAATCGAGTTAGTTTTGATGGATTGATCCCTAGTATCGACCATGTTCTGAGATTGATGTTGCTACTACTTTGCCATGCTTAATGCTTGTCACTAGGGCCCGAGTGCCATGATTTCAGATCTGAAATTATTATGTTGTCACCAATATATGTGTGTTTTAGATCCGATCTTGCAAGTTGTAGTTACCTACTATGTGTTATGATCCGGTAACCCTAGAGTGACAATAACCGGAACCACTCCCGGTGATGACCATAGTTTGAGGAGTTCATGTGTTCACCAAGTGCTAATGCATTGGTCCGGTTCTTTATTAAATGGAGAACCTTAATATCCCGTAGTTTCCTTTTGGACCCCGCTTCCACAGGAGGGATGTACAATAGATGTCATGCAAGTTCTTTTCCCTAAGCACGTATGACGACACACGGAATGCATGCCTACATCACATTGACGAACGGGAGCTAGCCACATATCTCTCCGTATTATAACTGTTGCATGATGAATATCATCCAAACAAATCACCGACCCATTGCCTACGAGTTTGTCCTACTGCTGCTGTTACTAATGTTGCTGCTGCTGTAACTTGTCTTGCTGTGCTGTTACTACTGTTGCTGCTGTTGTTACTTGTCTTGCTCTGCTGTTACTTGTCTTGCTCTGCTGCTATTACTTGTCTTGCTCTGCTGCCACTGTTGCTACTACTGTTGCTTGCTACAGTTGCTACTTGCTACTGCTGTCACTACTGCTGGTCCTTGCCACTGCTATTACTCGTTACACTGCTGCTACCTGCTACAATTTTGGTTCGCTGGTCGTTGACGGGAACTGACAATTTCTGTCAATGAGGCAACTTGGTGCCATTGATACAATCGTTAGAAATAGTTTGTCGTGTCAACAGATCGTTTCTGACACCGTTGTTATCATACTACTTTGCTGTTACGACTTTGCTTGCAGATACTAATCTTTCAGGTTCGGTTGAATCTAACGCATTCAACTGCTAATACTTGAGAGTATTCTCTCACCTCCTATCTGGCGTACCAACAAATTTGGGTCGAATACTCTACCCTCAAAAACTTTTGCGAACCCACGCGCTGGTGGGCCGTCAACAACATTCTTCTAATTTCATTGCTGGGGAGTGCTAGTAGCATTCTTCTGGTGCCATTGCAAGGGAAGGTTTGTTGTCACAGAATCAACATTCGTCTAGCTATTGCCAGAGAGTGCCAGTCAGCATTTTTCTAGCGCCGTTGCCGGGGAGGTATTGCTATATTCTCTGAGTCAATTGGGATTTATATCTGCTGATCACTATGAAGAATCTGAAGGATCCAAAAACCAATGTCTTGCCCTCAACTACGAGGGGAGGTAAGGAATTGCCATCTAGCTCTGCACTTGATTCACCCCCAGTTATGAGTAAGTTTGCGACATCACCTCCTGCTAGAAATCTTGATATGTCGCCTGTGCTTGATGATCCTTATGATGCTACTGCTAGATATGTTATGCTTGATACTATGCCTGATATTGCTAGAGATGCTATGCCTGATACTGCTTTGCCTGATATTGCTAGAGATGCTATGCCTGATACTGCTTTGCCTGATATTGCTAGAGATGCTATTTTTCCTGATGATGCTATGCTTGATACTGCTAGAGATACTACTTTGCGTGATGTTCCACTAGGGGTGTTCCTTGATGCTCATATTGCTAGAGTTACTGCCAATGCTCGTGATGCTTCTGAAACTGCCGATACTATTGAGATAGAACCTGCTTTTGCTCCTGCGAGATCTAGCTCTCCTAGATATGAATTTCCTGATATACCTGAGGGTTACATTATGGAGGGAGAGATAGCTGAGGATTTTCTTGCGTGTAAGGATGCCCATGACGCTGAGAAATTACTTCTCAAGTGGAAGGAAAAATCTCTAAAAGCTAGGATGAAATACGACCCGAAGTTTGCCACTTCACCTATCTTTATCACCGATAAGGATTATGAATTCTCTGTCGATCCTGAGATAATCTCTCTAGTCGAATCTGATCCTTTTCACGGTTATGAGTCTGAGACGGTCGTAGCCCATCTTGCCAAACTACACGATATAGCCACCCTTTTCACTAATGAGGAGAAGATCCGCCACTACTATATCCTTAAGCTGTTTCCTTTCTCTCTAAAGGATGACGCTAAAGCCTGGTTCACCTCTCTTGCTCCTGGATGTGTGAGTAGTCCCCAGGATATGGTCTATTACTTGTGTGAGAAATATTTCCCTGCCCATAAGAAGCAAGCTGCCTTGCAGGAAATATACAACTTTGCTCAACTCCAAGAGCGAGGCTCCCACAAGCTTGGGGGAGGCTCGTCCAGCTACATAATGCTTTGCCTGATCACCCTCTTAAGAAGAACGAGATACTTGATATCCTCTATAACGGACTTACTGATGCCTCTAGAGACCACCTATATAGTTGTGCCGGTTGTGTTTTTAGGGAACGAACTGTAGAATAAGCTGAGACTCTACTGAATAACATCTTGATCAACGATAATGCTTGGAATATTCCCGAACCACCTCCTAAGCCAACTCCGAAGAAAATAGGTATTCTATTCATAAGTCCTGAAGATATGGAAGAAGCCAAGAAATCTATGCAAGAGAAAGGCATTAGATCTAAAGATGTCAAAAATCTACCACCTATCGAAGAGATCCATGGTCTCGATAACCCGATACAGATAGTAGAAGTGAATTCTCTGCGTAGCTTTGATGAGAATGATATTCCTTTTGATAAACCTGCTAGCTTATGCTTTGATGAATTTGACAACTTTGTTGCCAAACAACAGAGTTTCAATGATTATGTTAGCAGACATTTGGAACGAAGTACTCGTATGCTTAGCCATTTAAGTGCTTGTGTAGGCAGTAATGTCAATGATTTGAAACTTCTGAGTAAACATGCCTCTATGATTACTACTCAGGTAGAACAAGTACTTAAAGCTCAGAATGACCTGCTCAATGAATTAAATGACAACTCTGTCAGAGTCATTACTAGAGGAGGCAAAATGACTCAGGAACCATTGTATCCTGAAGGTCATCCTAAGAGAATTGATCAAGATTGTCAAGGAATCAATGCTGATACACCGAGTCATCCTAAGGAGAAGAAGAAGGATGATAGAAACCTACATGCCAGTTCACCAAATACTGTCACACCTGAAGAACCTAATGATATTTCTGCGTTTGATGTGGAAACACAATCTGGTGATGAACATGAACCTGGTGACAATATGGACAGTGATGTTCATAATAGTGCTCAACCTAGCAATGATGGGGATGTGGAGACTGAACCTACGGTTAATCCTGATAATCCACAACCTAAGAGATACGATAAGAATGACCTTACTGCTAGGAAGCATGGTAAAGAAAGGGAGCCATGGGTTCAGAGATCTATGCCCTTTCCTCCTAAGCCATCCAAGAAAAAGGATGATGAGGATTTTGAGCGCTTCGTTGAGATGATAAGACCCATCTTTCTACAGGTGCGGTTAACTGATATGCTCAAGATGTCTCTGTATGCCAAGTACATGAAAGATATCGTTACAAATAAACAGAAGATAACAGATCTTGGGATCTCCAGCATGCTTGCCAACTACACTTTCAAGGGTGGAACTCCTAAGAAACTTGGTGATCCCGGAGTGCCAACTATACCTTGCTCCATTAAAGGAAACTACGTAAGAACTACCTTATGTGACCTCGGAGCCGGTGTTAGTGTTATGTCGCTTTCTCTTTATCGCAGACTTGAATTGGATAAGTTGACACCCACTGAAATTTCTCTGCAAATGGCCGACAAATCAACTCCTTTCCCTATCGGCATTTGCGAGGATGTGCCTGTTGTGGTTGCTAACACCACTATCTTAACAAACTTTGTTATCTTGGATATTCCCGAGGACGATGCCATGGCTGTCATCCTCGGAAGACCCTTTTTAAACACTGCAGGGGCTGTTATAGATTGCAACAAAGTCAATGTCACTTTCCATGTCAACGGTAATGAGCACATAGTGCACTTTCCGAAGAAACGATATCAAGTATATTGCATCAATGCTATCGAAAAGACTTCATCAATTCTTATTGGGAGCTTTGAATGCCCAATTCCTCGTGTCAAGATGAAGTATGATTTGCTTGTTGGGGAGATACATATCCCCATTGAGGTGACTTAGTGGCTACTCGAAAATTCTCCGTTCTCTCTTGAGATTCGAGAAGGTTTTTTCATGAGGTTGATCAATCCTATTGACGGATTTATTTTGATGACCATGAAATGGATGAATCAAAGAGTCACATACCTCTGTTTTGAGCTTTCATTTTCTGTTGCCTAGAAGAAAAATGATGGAATTAGTTTAGTTTTTCCTGTTTTCTGCTTTAGCGTCCCGGAGAAAAATACCTCGAAAATAAAAGTTCTCCGATGGTCCTGAAAATTTAGTATGCTTTTTTCTGGAATTTTTGAAAATTACTGGGCCTGATATTTTGGCCTGGGGGCCAGACCAGTGGGCCACAAGTCCTGCCACCGCCACCCCCTGGTGGCGAAGGGAAAGCTTGTGGGGTCCACAGGGACCCCCTCCACTCATTACAGCTCCCAGCCTCTTCTTCCACCTACAGAAAAAATTGTTTCGCAGCTCAAACCCGTGTTCTTGCTCATTTGGCTGTGATTTTCGATCTCCTTGCTCAAAGCACCATTCTCTGAACCGTTTTGGGGAAATTACTCCTTGGTAAGTGACTCTTCCATTGGTCCAATTAGTTTTTGCTCCAGTGCTTTATCTTCCGCGTATTCTCGCCACCTTGGTGACCCTGTTCTTGAGCTAGAAAGGTTGATTTTAGCTGGTCCCAAGTAGTTTTAGCGCGTGATACGATCTCTAGGCACTAGTAGGAGTAGTTGCTACAAGTTGGGTCAATCTTTATTCACTTTTCTTTCAAACTCTCTAAAAATTTCAGAATTCTTCAGAGATAGAAAAAGGAAAAGATGAAGAGGTTCTTGAGAGGCTTTTCGAGTCGTAACCCCAAGGAGGATGAGAAGAACCACCCCAAGTATGTAGTCCCTCGAGTCACAGAAGTTCGAGCGTGCGAGTGGCCAAGTGATGAATTTTTGTGCGCCACTGGGCTTTATGAAGACTTTTATTACTTGGTGGAGAACGCAGGTCTTACCACGTTCGTTGAAGATAAGTGCTCACAATACCTCCTCCTCACCAATATTTTCGTTCAAAGCTTCAACTTTTATCCGAGGAAGAATCCTCCCATGGTTGAGTTCATGATATACGACATCCCCCAGTGCATGACATTACAGGATTTTTGCAATGTATGAAAATTACCTTATGTTGGGGATATCCGTGACCCTCGTCCACGGGACTTGGAGGATTTCATTGCTTCTATTGCTATTGGAGAGGAGAGAGGATTGTCTCGCGCTAGAATTGCTAGCATACATTTTCCTGTGCTTCGGTACTTCTCATTATTTGTGGGAAAATGTTTGATTGGCCGTGGGGAGGCTGGATCACTTAGTTCTCCAGACCTTGCGGTTTTGCGCGAAGGTCTTTATAACGATAAGACTTACAGCCTAGGTGCTATAGTGGCCCAGCGGTTGAACATCAACCGTTCGAAGGGTGTTGTCTATGGAGGTATCTATGCTACCCGTCTTGCCAGACACTTTGAGATACCCATTAGACTGGGAGAGGAAGGAGAGATGCTTCTCCCCGAGAAATATCTGGATTATGACAACATGGTTCGCCATGATTTTCTGGATAGAGATGCTAGTAGACGGATGATTTATAACCTGGTATTTAGTCAGGGTACTCGAGAGACTATTACTTTGCCTGCTCCTCCTTTGTTCGATCTTCATGCAGGCAGGTACACTATTATGCCCTCGGACATCTACGCATATTGGGGCTTAGCCCAACCACAGGTGCCCGTGCCCGAGCCGCGAGTCGAGTAACAGACGCAAGTTTATTAGTGGGAGCCAGAGGAGCTCACACAGCAGTGGCATCCACAGTCCGCTCCGGAGTATCCCGGAGCTGGTTATTTCCCGCCTTGGGAGTAGACCAAGCTAGGCAAAAAGCATAAGCTTGGGGGAGTATGTGTTCTCACAGACATTACATTCATGTTTATGCTTTCACTTTGTTAGCCGGTGTTCACACTTTGCCAATGTATTATCTATGCTAGTTTATTTTCGTTTTCTTGTTTTCTTGTTTTGTGTCCTTTTGAGAAAACCCCAAAAGATTTTTCTTTCTTCTTTTGCTTGTTGGGAGCTTTCCCGTGTAAATAGTTTTCTTTTTCTTTGGGTCAATGTAGAAGATATTGGTTACAATGTTTAGTGGTTCTTGCATGCATACCTGTTTAGCTTTCAAAGAGCCATATTACTTTGTCTTCTCCTTTGTGTTTTCCTGTAGATTCAGCTTAGTCCAATGCACGAGCACTCTTATTATTGTTCACAATGTTCCGTCGTGCAAATGAAAGGCAATAATGATGATATATGATGAAGTGACTGAGAGTGGAAAAGCTGGTATGAACTCTATCTATTTTGTTTTTGTAAATATGACTAGCTTGTCAAACCAGATTTAGCTTTCCTGTGAGAGAACCATGTTTGCATTGACAACTTAGAGATCATAGTTTCTGATGTCATGCTTATTTAGCTAGGAGCTTATAATGGTTTGTGTTGAATGCCAACATATATTTTGAGATGACTATGATGTAGTATGATAGGATGGTATTCTCCTTTGAATGTTTCAAGTGGCTTGACTTGGCGCATGTTCATGCATGTAGTTGAAACAAAATCACCATAGCCTCTATGATGTTCTTGTTCATGGTGATTTATATCTTGTTCATGCTTGCATTCAATGTTAGTCAAACTCATTGCATCTTGATGACTGTTGTCGCTCTCTAGTTGGTCGCTTCCCAGTCTTTTGCTAGCCTTCACTTGTACTAAGCGGAATACTGCTTGTGCATCCACTTCCATAAACCCAAAAGTTTTTCCATGAGAGTCCACCATAGCTACCTATTTTGCGGTATCTACCTGCCGTTCCAAGTAAATTTGCATGTACCACTCTCTAAACCTTCAAGAAATAATCTGTTTTGCATGCCCGAACCGCTCATGTGGTGACAGAGGGCTATTGGTATCTTCCATGCTAGGAGTGTTATCCTCGACATGTGTTTATTCACTGTCATTCACGAGAAAGGGGCCGGTAATTGGAATGCTCAGTTCCACGCTTAAATCGAAAACATAACTGTAAAACAAGACTCCCCCCGGATTGATGTTAGTATGGACGGTTCCCGAGGATTCGGCTAGCCGTGGAGTCTGATTGATTGGTAGTGGGGGAGTTAAAAATTTACTTTTTTGTTTGGGAACTGCCTATAGCATGAGTAGCATGGAAGATATTGAGAACTCTTGGTCATTGCATTGACAATGAAAGCATGCCACCCAAAATTATTATCTCTGTTTTCAAAGCTTGAGCTCTGGCACCTCTGCAAATCAATGCTTCCCTCTGCGAAGGGTCTGTCTATTTATTTTCCTGTTGAGTCATCCTCCTCTTATATAAGCACCAATTAGAGAGCACCTCTATCATTTTTATGCTTTGCTTTTGATTGATATTGAGTATGACTATGACTGGATCTTCGTTGATATGAATTACAATGTTTAGTCAGCCCTTGATCTTCGAAAGTGCTCTGCATTTATGTTTTGCGGTCTCACAAAGAGCTAGTGAGATACCACCTATTCATATTGCCTCATGCTTGTTTTGATTGAAGTGTTGGTATTTGAAACTCATTATTATTTGCTCGTTAGCTGATTATGCCATTGATATTAGTTTACCGTGAGACCTTTGTGTCATTTTCTTATGAGGTTAACTTGTGATCTTGCTGAAATTCTGGTTATGAGTTAGACATAGTTGCAACAACAAGATCAAAAGGAGTTTGTCAAAGTTTTTCTTTCTCTCTCAGTTTGTCAACTGAGTTGCTTGAGGACAAGCAAGGTTTTAAGCTTGGGGGAGTTGATACGTTTCCATCGTATCTACTTTTCCAAACTCTTTTGCCCTTGTTTTGGACTCTAATTTGCATGATTTGAATGAACTAACCTGGACTGACGCTGTTTTCAGCACAATTGCCTTGGTATTATTTTTGTGTAGAAATCAAAGTTCTCCAAACGTCCTGAAAATTTACGGGGAGAATTTTTGGAAAATATGAAAAATACCTGCGCCAAGATCCACCTCCGGGGGTGGGCCAGTGGGCCACAAGCCCTGCCTCCGCCACCCCTCTGGTGGCGGTGGGCAAGCTTGTGGGGCCCACACGGCTCTGCCGCCCCAACCTCAGCTCTATAAGTTCACTTTCGTCCTAGAAAAAATAAAAAAGGGAAGATTTCGTCGCGTATGCGATACGAAGACGCCACCACAACCTGTTCATGTCACTCCTTGATCTTCGAAAGTGCTCTGCATTTATGTCCGTTTTGGGCTCCGGAGAGGGGAAATTGTCGCCATCGTCATCATCAACCTTCTTCCCTCTCCAATTCCATGAAGCTCTTCGTCGTTCGTGAGTAATCTATTCGTAGGCTCGCTGGGCGGTGATGAGTAGGATGAGATCTATCATGTAATCGAGTTAGTTTTGATGGGGATTGATCCCTAGTATCCACTATGTAATGAGATTGATGTTGCTACTACTTTGCCATGCTTAATGCTTGTCACTAGGGCCCGAGTGCCATGATTTCAGATCTGAAATTATTATGTTGTTACCAATATATGTGTGTTTTAGATCTGATCTTGCAAGTTGTAGTTACGTACTATGTGTTATGATCCGGCAACCCCGGAGTGACAATAACCGGAACCACTCCCGGGGATGACCATAGTTTGAGGAGTTCATGTGTTCACCAAGTGCTAATGCGTTGGTCCGGTTCTTGATTAAAAGGAGAACCTCAATATCCCATAGTTTCATTTTGGACCCCGCTGCCATGGGACGGATGTACAATAGATGTCATGCAAGTTCTTTTCCCTAAGCACGTATGACGACACACGGAATGCATGCCTACATCACATTGACGAACGGGAGCTAGCCACATATCTCTCCGTGTTATAACTGTTGCATGATGAATATCATCCAAACAAATCACCGACCCATTGCCTACAAGTTTGTCCTACTGTTGCTGTTACTACAGTTGCTGCTGCTGTTACTTGTTTTGCTCTGATGTTACTACTCTTGCTGCTGCTGTTACTTGTCTGGCTCTTCTGTTACTTGTCTTGCTCTCCTGCTGTTACTTGTCTTGCTCTGCTGCTACTGTTGCTACTACTATCGCTTGCTACTGTTATGACTTGCTACTGCTGTCACTAGTGCTGTTCCTTGCCACTGCTATTACTCGTTACACTACTGCTACCTGCTACAATTTTGGTTCGCTGGTCGTTGACGGGAACTGACAACTTCCGTCAACGAGGCAACTTGGCGCCATTGATACAATAATTAGAAATAGTCTGCCGTGTCAACAGATCGTTTATGACAACGTTGTTATCATACTACTTTGCTGTTACTACTTTGCTTGCAGATACTAATCTTTCAGGTGTGGTTGAATCTGACGCATTCAGCTGCTAATACTTGAGAGTATTCTCTCACCTCCTATATGGCGTACCAACAAATTTGGGTCGAATACTCTACCCTCGAAAACTGATGCGAACCCACGCGTTGGTGGGCCATCAACAACATTCTTCTAATTTCATTCCTGGGAGTTCTAGTAGCATTCTTCTGGTGCCGTTGCAAGGGAAGGTTTGTTGTCACAGAATCAACATTCGTCTAGCTATTGCCAGAGAGTGCTAGTCAGCATTTTTCTGGCGCCGTTGCCGGGGAGGTTTGTTGTCACTGAGTCAACATTCGTCTAGCTATTGCCAGAGAGTGCCAGTCAGTGAGCTCCATTTTCTTCTCTAGCAATACGGAGATGTATTTTGTCAGCGCCTTCACCTCTACTTCCTCCCCCTAAGCCAATGACTTCTCCATCCAGGATACCAAACGGATGGGGGAACCAGATCTCAATGCCATAGGTGCTTCTTCTTCAGTGTCACCCGACTCGGTGATATAAAACCACTCCTTCTGCCATGCTTTGATGGTGTCTACGAAGGTACCATTTGGCCATTGAAACCGAGCAAGCTTGCTAAACATTGCTCCCCTGCAGTCCGCTTGCTCACAGTTAACCACTTTGGGCTTGAGGTTGGGGACCTTTAGTCATATGCTGAAGTGGGCGTGGACCCGCAAGAAGGCATCGTAGACTGTGATAATAGAACATTATGCCGCAAACAAAGGGATGGATAGGAAAACCTAGACTCTGAAGAAAATGGGGGGGGGGTGAAAACCACCCTCTCGCCATATTTTGGTGTAGGAATGACTTAGCCCTTCTTCGGAGCACGGTGGATGATGTTTTTTTGGCAAATAGCCGGAGCTCTTCAACTCCTGGATGTCCTTTTAGGTGATGCAGGGGCCTCCCATTGCCTTTCGATCCTGATCTAGTCATGGACGGACTACAAAACAGGTTGGAGGAAGTTGGGAGGATGGAAGAGCTTGAAGGCTAGAGCTTTGGAGGTGGGGAATGGTAATAGTGGTGCTAGATCTAGAATGAATGAGGTGGCTGTGGTGGTGGTTTTTTCTTTTTATAAACTGCTGAAATACCAAAACCCCCACTACCACACCGTGAACTTCGTCTTTTCCAGATAAAATCATGTGGTTATGCGCATGATGTATAACCCAAATCATAAACCATATCCCTAGAAAATAGGGCCACGATCTCCGTAATGGAACGTACTAGTGAAGACGATCTCGAACCGCGCTTTCCTAATGGGTTATTGGCCTTGAGTAGCCGTGGCCTTTTATTAGAAAGGGTGTCAGGCAAAACATAGTTCATGGTCGAATGATTGGTGTGGAATTTAAATTAGGGTCTTTTACATTTGTCCCCCTAACTCAAACCCACTACTCAGATTTGCCCCTAATTTTGAAGCATTCTCAAATTTGCCCCTATCCCTTTAAGTGCACTTATAGAAACACCCTTTCATAGACTTTCCGTCGAGTCAAAGACCATTGACCGTTAGGTGTGCGTATAGAAAAATCTAACGGTCAAAGGCATTTGACTAGACGAAAAATGTACGAAATGGATTCCTCTAAGCACATTTAACGGAAGGGGGGCAAATTTGAGCATGCGTCAAAATTAGGGGCAAATCTGAGTAGGTGGTTAAAGTTAGGGATAGAAATGCAAATGGACCTTTAAATTTCATCCTTATTAATATATATCTATTGTTTCAAAAAAGGAAGGTCATCGGTGACCGAGCTATTACCGACTAAATTTGGGAAGAAGAGAACTCGCCCCGCAAGCTGAAGACTTTGGACGCATGAAGTTACTAGAGCTCAAGACTGCGACATTGGAGGCCAATTCGGGGGCTACTGAGGGAGTCCGGGACTAGGGGGTCCTCGGGCCGCCTACCTATTTCTATGTGCCGGACTCCTGGGTCGTTCCATTACCATTATTGGACTCCGTATACGTAAAGCAATTTCATTTTCAAGATGAACTCCTCTGAAGACTTGGCATGCTCTCAATGATGATCTACACATTTCCTCCATGATGTAACCGATATTGTGTAACCCTAAGCGCCCCTGGTATCTATATAAACTAGAGGGTTTTAGTTCATAGGATAGATTAAGATCATTACTCCTAGGGTTTGCACCACAACATACGATCTCGAGATAAATCAACTCTGTACTTGATACTCCACAATCAATATAACAAGATGATGACGTAGGGTTATATATCCATCAAGAGGGCACGAACCTGGGTAAACACCGTTTCCTTTGTCTCGTGTAACCCAATGATCTAAGATCCAAAGTTCGGACCACCTACTCGAGATCTGTCGGTTTTGACACCGACAAAGGGCTCGTTTAAATAGCGATCACTAGCCCTGATACATGTCGTGGTGTATTAACGTGGGTGTCGGAGAAGGTTTGCCAGTATCCATGCCAGCTTAATGTCAATGGGCGCATGGACAGGAGCCCGTATGAATCTGGCGCACTGTCATCCAGCCCCGTCCTATCATGCTTCTCGAGCATTGGAACAGGGGCGGAGACCAGGTGAAGCTCTTGGCCTGTGCAACACGTCAATGTTGGCTCCAGTGATAGGTCGCGCCCTCATTTGGGCTGACGTGAATGCGTTGTTCGCGCTCTGTGGCGGCGCATGCCGGATGAATACGTGATAACCGATTATCGCGAGAGAGTGTGTGGGACAATTTTCTTGGTGAGTCCATGGTGTTGGAAGTGTGATAGTGGTCTGGATGCCCGAAAAGCCCCCTCCTAGTGGCGTATCAAGGATTTGAAAACTGGATGGTCCTCCTAAAAAATTTAATTTGACAAAAGGCTCGCTTTTTTTCGTAACAAAGGCGAAATAATAGCCTCGTCAAATAATTAAGAAAAATAGAATTTCCCAGTTAATTTATGGAAAACCTGGAAAAACCCGATACAAAGAACCCTAAATAGGGATACTCACACAACATGAAACACCACGACCACATAGGCTGCCTACCCAATTCTCCTAACACACAACACTCACAACCCTGAACACTTAGTGAGAACACCCACATAATGAATCACAAGATCAAAGACACAATAACGACACGAGAATGTGAGCACTATTGATCATGAAATTATGAATGCATTCCCTTTGTCGTCACACTTGTTTCTTTTGTTTCTTTCCGATTTCTCCATCAGGCGCAACCATCTGTCTTGCTGAATGCATGGTGATTAGTCACTAACCGGCTCTCAAAATCACGCGCCAACACACCACCTACATGATCATTCTCCAGATGCACACGTGACAAAGATGAATCATGTTCCTCACACGATATCACCAACTAGTTCATCCTCATCTTCTCCACTAATAAACTTAGACAAGTTCTCTAAGCTGGGGCATGATCTACAACATTAGAGCCATGTAAATGGTGATGGATTCATCGTCAATGGAATAAAATATAGGGGTCTAGGTCAACGTCGATGTTGAAGTGTCTCGACGAGGGGAGAAACATCCGAATAACTCCATGATATGTCTGTTTTGCATCACGATTTCCTATTGATATTTGTAATATTTTCAAGCATTATTTCACTTTACGATTATGGTGGTTTTATCGTAGTAGATGTCCTAGCAACAGGACTAAGTCTAAGATCCATAGCAACTAGGTGGTTGCCTCGATGAGGTTGATCGGGAACGATAGGCGAAGGTTTACCCAGGTTCAGTCCGTCTGATGGAGGTAAGGCCTACGCTTGCTTGTGTGTTATTGATTATGATTACCTCCATTACAAGGGTGCAGAATCGCTAACCTAGTTCTCGATGATTTCTTACTCCCTCTCTCTTGCCTCAAGGGCTCCCAATTATATACATAGGTAGAGGCCTTGAGGTCACAATAGAGTATGCAAAAAACACTTGTGACTAAATCTATTTCTTATTTATCTTATTTATCAAGTAAGGGAAGTTCCTTCCAACTCCCATCATCGAGCCATCCCACCAAGACCAAAGCTCGAGCCAGTCTTCATCTTCAAGTGTCTTCTGGGCCTTGAAACTCTTCGCTCGTCATGACCCACAAAATGAGTCCCTTTAATGAGCCGCCCAGACCATCAGATCTTATCTAGGCCGGCTCATACAGTGGGGTATATCCCTAATATGAGCCCCTAGTTTAATTTGGACTGGTCCATGTTAAACTTCATCCTAGAAAACATAGGCTAAAACGTGAAGATTAGAGCTTAGGTCTGGTTTTTGAGCCCGCATTTCTCTCCAAGCATTGTTCTCTAATACTCCATCCGGGTTAATGCTCTGCCTGGTCATTCGTTCCTTCTTTTACAACTTAACCTCTATTTTAGGCAACCACCATTTTGATATCATCCTGCAGACCTCTGACGTGTGCGCACCATCATGGCGAATCTTTCAAACATATGTCAAATCTGGTCAAACGCGGGAGTCAAGGCATTTTTGTAGCCGCTAATTACTGCAACGGCCCATGTTTCCACCGCGTCATTTAGAGTTCCCCTTCCTTATAATTAGACCCGAGCAACCCAAATTCCCTTTTTACCTTGTCTTCTTCCTCTCTCCAAGTTGATACTCGAGCACGCGGGAATTCATCTTCGTGGAAAAGGCCATCTTTCCTGTTGTCGTCACCGGAGCCTACTCACATCGAACATGGTCATCTCCACGGACACAACACCCCGAACTCCTCTTCATCTCAGATCAGGTAAGTGTCACTCCCTCCATTTAGTTTTTTAGTGGTCTTTAGTAGTTCATTCGAGGTTCATCGGAGTTCGCCGGAAATTTAAATTGTCGATCAAATAGCCTGCGTAGCTATTCGTTGACAACATGTAGATTTTCCTCCGCTGCATTCGCAACGTTGTAGATCCATAATAATCTACCTATGAGATTCTACAAATGCTTTACTTTCGCTTCTTCTCCTGGTTTCTTAGGGTACTTTCTCATGTTTATTACATCCATCCGTTCTTCTGTCCCATGGTAAAAAATTGTTTGTCCATATGAAAATTTTGCGAAGTGCTTGTAAACCCTTTGCTTTACCCTTTGACCGGCTTATGCAAACGATGTCTTATTTCTGCACCCGTCATTTTACCATCTTGCCGGCTCATCAAAAAACCCCATACATTATTTAGCGTGAGGATTAATCTATTAAACATTTGGCAGAACTCAATTTCATGACCCATATGCCGGCTTATCTTATCGTTACATTTTCCATCTAGCTGATCCTTGAGAAACTCTTAATGGCTCCAAAAACTAGCAAGATTGTTGGCTGGGTCTGATCCCAAGTGTCAGTTCTTACTCTAGAGGATCTCGTGAGCCAAGGTCTTTTGCTCGCTCAGGTGGAAATTAGTAGAGATCACCTGAAGAAGAATCATCCCCCAACCCTAATAGGGGGAAGTAGTTGTTTTCAGAGATCATGTGAACAGAGGCTTCCATCCACCCGGGTGAAAATTCTTTAGAGACATGGTTCATTTCTTCAACCTTAGTCCACATGACATTGGCCCTAATTCAATTGCCAACCTCTGCCACTTCCAAGTCCTCTATAAAGTATATCTTCAAATCAAACTGACTATCTCTCTGTTTAGGGAATCCTTCTACACCAATCACCAAACCAAAGTCAAAGATGGACCCAGTGTGGAACATGGTGGAGTTTCAGTACAAAAGAAGAATAATAGTGCCTTTCCTAAAGCCAATTGGCGAGTCATCGTACGGGTTGGAAAACGATGTGGTTTTACTCCAAGAACACTACTCCAAAAGGTGAGAATCACTTGTCGAGTTATAGATTGGAGCGTCTCAATGGTACTGTTAACTTTTCGGGTTGGCCATCTGAAGAGGAGAGGAAACAAATGTCTCCCATTCATCTGAAATTGAGAGCTTTGGTGGCTCATGGAATCACCTTGATTGATCTAGCCCAGCACTGAATAATCTAGGTTATTTAATGTGCAACTATACTCGTGAGCTTGCCGATTTGCAAAGCTTCAGCCCTGCCAATTTACATGAAGATGAAATCACCATGGGAACGAGAAATTTGGGCCAGTCGAACGAGAAGTGCGGTATGCATCCGGTGGCTCCATTTTGCTTGACCAATACGGTTCCTCTACTCAACATTCGTATACATGTTCATTTTTCTATTTAGAACTTGTATTATTTATGATACTAAAGCTCTGACTCTTTCATGCTTGTAGGTAGACTCCAATTTGTTGAAGGCTAGCGCCAAAACTCCTATTCCTCCTCAAGCTAATCGAACGGATGAGTCAGCACGTGAGCCGGCCGCTCGAGAAGAATATGAGGTAGATCTCAACTCACTTGTATGCCTTTTTATTGAAATTGCTAATGCTTGTTCTTCCCAGGATAACACAGAGACCAAACAAGCCGGCAATATTGAGGTAATTTAAATTTCATCCAACTCATGAGCAACATATCTCCTGAAGAGAACGGGACAAGCCGTCCAAAAAGTTAAGTTTTCGCATCCAGACACTCATTTATATGCCAAATTTCTTTTAAAGAAAACTCAACAAGTATGGATGTCAAAGCGCAAGACCCGAATCAGCTCTATGGAGTTATCTTCCGGCTTACCCCTAGAACAAGCCGCCCGCAAGCGGTGAGTCAAGGTGTGATACTTGTGTGCATTAGGTTTTATGTTAAGAGGAACAAGTCATGTAGCACAACATAGATAAGTATTGAGATACAAGGTTTATTGAACCAATAGGAGTAACAACGAACCCCCATCTTCAGCGACTACACACAAAAAAGCAAACACCTGCAACCAACGCGAGCAAGAGGTTTTCCAATCCCCTTGGACTCGTTATTTGCAAGCAAGTAAAGTGTGAAGATGATAGTTGATAATTCCAAAATAATTAAAAATTAAATAAAGTCATCCAGGTAAATTGTAGATTTTGTAAACTTATAAGTGAATAGACTCGGGGGCCGTAGTTTTCCCTAATGGCATCTCTCATGCAGTAGGCATACTGTGGGTAAACAAATTACTGTTGGGAAATTGATAGAAAAGCACATAGTTATGTGATATACACGGCAAGGATCATGTATATATACGCATCACGTCCATAAGAAAATAGGCAGACCCTTGCCTCCACCTATTACTATTACACCACCCATTGACTGCTATCCAGCATGCATCTAGAGTATTAAGTAAAATAGAGTAATGATTGGATAAGAATGATATGATTTAGACAAAGAGAACTCAATCAATATGAATTAACCCCATCATATTATCCTTAGTGGAAACAATACAAAGATGTGTCCTTGTCACTTTCTGTCACTTGGATATAGAACTCTACCAGATTGAACCCACGACAACGCACCCCTCTCACTAAAGAAATATCAATCTACTTGGCCAAACTATTTCAATAGATCGGAGATGTTTATGAACCTATAATAATCGTGCAAATATATAAGAATGATAATATAATTCAGAGAAGACTCAAATATCTATCATGAGTCATGTGAACATAAACCCACAATTCATCGGATCCCAACAAACGCACCACACAAAAGATTTACATCGGATTGATCAAAGCGAAGATGCGATGATCATTGTGTAGAGGATTAAGATAGAGAGAGAGATAGCCATCTAGGTACTAACATTACGACAAAACTGACTTGTATGGTCGCTTTTTCTGAGACGCTATTTGTATTCGTCTCTACATACATGAACAATATCAAGCTAAAGACGCTTCTTAAGACGTTTATAGAGCGTCACATTTTTTTTGCTTATAATTGGCCATTTAGAAAATACAATATAATTTTAATTAACTTAGAGACGATTTAGGAGACGTTTTAGTATGCGACTCTATTAATAAATCATATCTTTTACTCAAAATGCTATTAAAATTGTTATAGGTAAAATTATATTACCTTTGTAATATTCTCGTGTTAAAACAAAAATATTAATCATCCCTCCCTAGAAAAAATATCCTTAATCACCCAAAAGATACAAGGGACTTGATGATTTTTTGTCTTGTTTTAGTTTGACAGCTAATGATTTGCCACATTTTATCTAAACTTATATATAGTTTACATTAATTTCTTGATAAATTGCTTTGATTGGTGTTTTCCTATTATTTTAGTTTATTTTGACTTGAAAAAATCTAGGTGGAATGACCTATATACCCTTTGATATTTTTGCAATCTTTTTTTTTAGGTTGATATTTTTGCAATCTGATATGTAATATGATTTGTACTAGGACTAAAAAACCTGCTGCCGCTCATCCTTAGCGCCGCCGCCGCCGCTCGGTGCCTCGGACCTAGCCGCCGCCGTTCGCCCCTGGCGAGAGCCCTCACCCCCAAGTTGAACTCCCGCTTATCCCCACTCTACTCCCCCGCCGGTCGATGGCGGTGCCCTCTGGCAAGAGCTACCCCGCCGCCCCCGCCGCTCCTTCCAAGCAAGTTCCCCAGCCGTCGGACACCAGTCTCGAACATCCCAAGCTCGCCAGTTGACGTCGATCTTCCTCCAGCCCAGCTCCCCTTCCACCAAGACGCCGGTTTCCCCCCATCCCAAGCTCCATAGTTGCGTGCCGCCAGTTGGCCCGAGAAGAAAACTGCTTCCCATCAACGCTAGGCTCGGCCTCCCGCGGTATACTCTACCCAGACAACGCCTTTGTCCCTCAGTTGTCGACCTTGGCAACGAACTCGCCACAACGCACGTGGCTAGAAGATTGTGTGAAGGTTGTTGTTATGTTTTTTTATATCTCCACATCATGTGAAATAGAGCTCGAATTGAGATATACCTCATCTGTTTTCTCTTTCTATCTTGTTGTGATGCACTGTATTGTTGCAATTCGATTTTTTAAAAAAAAATAGATGAATCCTCTTTGGTGGTTGGATGTCAGTTGTTGTTAAAAACATGGGTACTGTGGATTGTATGACAATCGTTAATGACATGATATTCCTATAAGTCGATCTAGTTAGGGGAATTGCCTATGTCGGCATGGCACACAAGAATTTTCCATACTGTGATGCTAAATTTTAATTACCTAAGTTGCTTGTCATATCTATTTTTTTGTTTTATAAAAGTGAAACCAGCGGGTATTACTTAGATTCTTAGTTACTAGTTACACCAGCTAGCCTTCTGTTGTTTGTCACTCTAATGGAAAAAAATCAAGCATTGGAGAATATACATCTATTTTTAGTCGGATGCAAAAACTTCTGAATATATTACAAGTTGCGGCATCTGTAAGGTCGGGTGGTAACTCTGGAGTATTAGGATCGCACTAAGGCAATATTTTAGAGCTTATCTCCTTCAGCTTGTTAATTCCATCCGGCCAAGCAAGTGTATTTGTAGTATTGCTCGGAATACTCCAGTGCAAGAGCTGGTTACAAGCCTTTTGCAATGGGCAATGAGGCTATGGATGCTATTTTTTGTCAAGTCCAGTGAGACATAAAGTTAGGGCCTGCTCTTGTAAGTTTTCTTTTGTACTTCCTCTGGGAAATACGATGTTTGTGGGTAAGCTGATTTGATTTACAACAATCTATTTCAGAGTCTATGTACTGATCAGTACCTTCTTGAGTTGGCTCAGTATGCTTTGGGAGTTTTCCACATCATAACTCTTATGCCACATGAAGACTTCTTTATCTACTTCACATAAATTTTTCTAGTAAAGGCACATCTCTATTTTTGTTTTGTAGTGTAAGGTGAATGGTTGTGGTAAACCATATATATTATACAATTTGAACCTAAGTATCGAGTGCATAGTTCAAAAATATTCATGTAAACCTGTGCTTAATGTATAACAACATATGGAAAATTATAAACTGATCTATTTTGCTTTTATTACTACAGTTGGAAAAGGATGGATCGAGGTTGGATGAGTAAACCAAGATCGACTACTGCATATAAAGACGGCGTTGAGAAATTTCTATCTTTTGCCTTCCGTGATGTTCCACTCGGTGATAAAATCCTTTGTCCCTGTATAAACTGTGCAAATAAAGCAACACAGAATTATGACGAAGTGAAAACCCACCTAAGATGTGATGGTATTGTTCAGGGTTATACAAAATGGGTTTGCCATGGAGAAGAGTATGATTCACCGTCATTTGCATTTGCTCCCATGTCAAATAACAACAACAATTTTCATATTCCTGCTTTTCTAATCAATTCTGATGTAGAAGGCAGTAATAGAAGATTGCATGACATTCCTGGACTCTTAAGTGCTATTTTCCCCATGACTGACAGCTTCCAATCACTATCAAGCTCATTGGATGGGGAACTAGATGGTGTTCAGTCTGAATTTGTTGACTTGGAGCCTGGTGTGGCTGAGCTTGTGAGTACAGCATTTGCCGATGATGATAAAATGAGAGAACAAGACATATACACTAGTTTCTTGAAGGAAGCAGACACATATTTATACCCTGGATGTACAACATATTCGAGGTTGTCATTTCTTGTCACTTTATATCACATGAAAGTCTTGCATGGGTTGTCACAGGAGTCGTTCACACAGCTACTTGGTGTATTAACGGTTGCATTTCCTCAGATAAACCTGTCGAAGAAATATTATGAGGTGAAAAAAATCATACACGGATTAGGGCTGGATTATGAGAAAATTCATGCATGCCCAAGAGATTGCATGCTCTTTAGAGGTGAAAGAGCTAACCAGGAGTCTTGCCATGTGTGTGGTGCCTCTCGTTGGGTTACCAATGAAAATGAGAAGAAGGATTCAACAGCTAAATCTAAAAAGAAGAAGAAACCAGCCAAGGTGTTGCGATATTTCCCAGTGATTCCATGGCTCCAAAGGTTATTTGCAACTAAGAAGACATCAACTGACATGCGTTGGCATGATGAAGGTCGTAGAAAAGATGGATTGCTGCGATGCCCAGCTGATGCAGAGGCATGGAAAGATCTTGATGCCAGATATCCTAAATTCGCTGAGGATCCCCGTAATATACGACTAGGCCTTGGGTCTGATGGGTTTAACCCTTTCCGACTCATGAGTGCAAAACATAGCACTTGGCCAGTCATGCTTATTCCATACAACCTACCACCTTGGATATGCATGAAGAAAACATCTCTAATTTTATCAATGATTATTCCTGGACCAAGTTCCCCTAGCAATGACATTGATGTATACCTACAGCCGTTGATGGATGAGCTGTTACAACTTTGGAAGGGTGTGGACACTTTTGACTCATGTACTCAGGAGAAATTTCCTCTTTGAGCTGCACTATTATGGACTTTGAATGATTTTCCAGCATTAGCTTACCTGTATGGATGGAGCACGAGTGGTAGATATGCTTGTCCATCTTATGGTCCTTTCACAAGATCATATTGGCTAAAAAAGAGTAAGAAATTTTGTTATATGGGTCATCATCGATGGCTACCATGGGATCATGTATTTCGGAGACGAAAGAAGGAGTTCGATAACACCGAAGAGATGGAACTTGCACCTACAACTATGAGTGCTAGCTCAGCTTTGAGAATGTTGCAGGGCAGAGTGTTTGTCTTAGGAAAAAAAGTTGTTGCAACAAACAAAGGGAAAGGGAAAATGAAGGGCAAAGCCAGTGAAAAAGCAACTGAAGGGCGTGAAAAACAGAAGCGTAAAAGAGCGCCTAAAAAGAAATCGGATAACATCTCACATAAACCTGAAAAGAAGCCCGAGGATTGTTTCAAAAAGAACTCAATATTCTTTGCTTTGGAATACTGGGAGCACAACAAGTTAAGGCACAATCTAGATGTAATGCATATTGAGAAAAACGACTTTGAAAATTTAATTGGTACCTTACTGGATATTGATTCTAAAACAAAGGATGGCCTTAATGCACGGCTTGACATGGGAGAAATTGGAATTCGACCTAACCTTCAACCCGATGAAGGTGATACAGGTAAAACTAAATTGCCGCAGGCACCTTTTAATATGGATAAAGAAAAGAAGGAGATGCTTTGTACAATGATTAAGAATTGTAGGACTCCTGATGGTTGTGCATCAAACTTTTCGAGGTGTGTGAACATGAAAGAATTAACATTGACTGGCCTCAAAATCCATGACTGTCATGTTATTCTAGAAGACATCCTTCCTGTGGCACTTTTACACTGTTATCCCAGTAAAGATGTCATGATAATAGTGGTTGAGCTGGCTAATTTCTTCAAGAAGCTATTCTCCAAAGTGTTAGATGTCTCTGAGCTTGAGAAACTGCAAGAGAGTATTGTGCAGACACTTTGTAATATGGAAAAAGTTTTTCTTCCATCGTTTTTTACTGTCATGGTACATTTAATGGTGCACTTAGTTGAAGAAGCTAAACTTGGTGGCCTGGTGCATTACAGGTGGATGTACCCTCTAGAGAGGTATGCTGCTTTGATTTGATTTGTTATTTTCCACGATGCATCTAAGTATATGATTTGATTTATCATTTCCTGTGACGCATATAACATCATTGTTTTATGATGTTGAGATCATTTGGTTGGCTAAAGTCACTTGTGCGCAATAGAGCTTATCCTGAAGGTTCTATTGCTGAAGGATATATTGTTGAAGAATGCTTGACCTTTTTTTCAAGATTTCTAGAAGGAACCACCCGTTTCACAAGAACTTCTAGGAACCCCGATCCTTCTGATAATATAAAGGGTGTATACATGTTCGATAGTGTTGGTGAGCCAATTGGAAAGGCTGTCAGTGGTCAGTTGGACGATCAACTTCTTGTTCAAGCACATCGATATGTCTTGCGACACTCTAATGAGCTTGATGGTCTCCGTAGGTGTGGTTCAGTGCTATCTTGTATTTCTTTTGTTTTTCATAAGTTGGAAATAATAATGATGTTATTTGTCTTACTATTATAGAGAATTTCTGGATCAAGAGAAGAGGAAACCGAGTAACTTAAATTTTACGGATGATGACAATGAGGGATTGGTTAGTGGACACTTTGCTGACTGGTTGGAACAAAAGGTATAGTTCACCTTTAGCATATTCCTTCATTGTAGTTCCATATGAACTCAATGTAACCACTCTTACATACATGTTATACTAAACGATGGACTGGATATCACAGAAAAGATAAGAGCATTAGCCGCAAAACCAAGCAAATGCGGGGTGCGCTACAGTGGCTATATAATTAATGGTTTCAGGTTTCATACTATCAGTCGCGAGACAGGACGCGTGACACAAAATAGTGGTGTTGTGAACCTTGCTTAAAATGGTGTGTCGTATTATGGCCGGTTATCTGACATCTTCGAATTGTCGTACCTAGATTACAAGGTGGTGTTCTTCATATGTGATTGGTAGGATGTTCATCACAAATCTGGTGTTATAGGAGATGAGTTTGGATTCACTCACGTGAACTTCTCCCGAAAAATACATATAGGGGAGAATTTAGAGGATGATCCTTTTGTATTTTCTTCCCAAGTTGAACAGGTCTTTTATATCCAGCATCCGAGAAGTGAGAATTGGAATACCATGGTAAAATTCAAACCTCGTGATATATTTGACATGGGTGAAGAACCATCTTCAGATGAAACAGATTAGTTTTTGGGCTTTCAGCTTGTTATCGGCAACTAAGATATAGGTTGTTATCTTCAGAATGTATTGTTCCCTGTGTTACTCTGTAATGAATGATCCCATGGTATTTTTTTTGATGCGTATATTGCCTTTTGTTCCAAGATTATTGTTCCCTGTGTTACTCTATAATGTGTTACTCTGTATTGAATGATCCTATGCAGATTATTTTTCAGTCAGTTTTAAGATATACTCCGAGAGATTACTCTGTAATGTGTTACTCTAAGAGGCGACGCTCGTTCCAGTAGTTGTGCAGCAGAGTTAAGAACTTCAAAGATTTCCTCATAGTTTGCCTGCAAGGAGTAGGTGATCGAAATACAGCACCTGGAATTTTTGCAAATAAACAAATTAAATTTTCATAGAGCATATGTTTTCACATACTAGAAGATAAATACACAGTTGGTATTCCCTATTTCCCACTATGTACGCAGATTATTTTTTAGTATGAAGCACATATGGCCGTTGACTTTTACAAAAAGTTCACAATTCTGGGGGGAAACAAAAAATGTTTGCAATCTTGAAAAAAACATGAATTTGAAAAAAGTTCATGGCTTCTAAAATTATTAATGAATTTTCAAAAAAACCTCACAAATTCAAAGAAATATATTCACAAACTCAGCAAAATGAATTTAAAAATGTTCAAAACTTTTTGCAACAAATTGTAAAACTTCATGAATTAGGAAACAATTTGCAAATTCAAGAAATGAGTGCGAGCTTGAATTTATTGTGAATTTTTCAAAAGTTCACAGTTTGAAGAAAATATTCACGAATTTGAAAAGATAGGGAATTTAAATAGTTCACAAATTAGGAGCGATGCAATGTCGTGCCATGTTCGCGACATCGGACATCGACAACGTGGAGACGTTGACATCGCATCAGTGACAGATGGTTAAGATCGGTTTGAAGGAGTCCCTGCGCGCCTCTACCCCATCGCCGACATGGGCTATGTGTAGAGATGGCATGTCGGGCGGCGTTCACGGTCGACAAGGGCAAAGCGTGGTAGAGGGTGAAGGCCAATTTTGATCTTTTTTTTGAGAAACCGGCAAGAGCTCTGCCATTGCTTTAAGAAGAAGAGAATTGACCCGAGGCTGCGCACCTAACGAGTCGACTACCCTGTTGCCCAAACGGCTAGAGTTGCCAACCTACCACAAGACCTGGATCCGCCACTCCGACATACAAACCTCAACAACACACACACGTCGGCCCCGAGGCCGCACTCCACACGAGCCGACTACTCTGCCACGCGGCCAGATCCGACAATCCACAACACCGGGTGTTCCTTGGAGTCCCTCGCTCCGACTTACGCACTAGCCCCGACTCCACACTCCATCCGAGACAACGACTCAGCCGCCCACGCGACCGGAGCCGACACTCCATGACGCAACTCCCCCCGCCAAGGTAGGGGACCCCAGGCACGTAGGGCATGTCGGGCGGCGTTCACGGTCGACACGGGCAGAGCGTGGTAGAGGGGGAAGGCCAATTTTGATCTTTTTTTTGAGAAACCGGCAAGAGCTCTGCCATTGCTTTAAGAAGAAGAGAATTGACCCGAGGCTGCGCACCTAACGAGTCGACTACCCTGCCGCCCAAACGGCTAGAGTTGCCACCCTACCACAAGACCTGGAGCCGCCACTCCGACATACAAACCTCAACAACACACACACGTCGGCCCCGAGGCCGCACTCCACACGAGCCGACTACTCTGCCACGCGGCCAGATCCGACAATCCACAACACCGGGTGTTCCTTGGAGTCCCTCGCTCCGACTTACCCACTGGCCCCGAGTCCACACTCCATCCGAGCCGACGACTCTGCCGCCCACGCGACCAGAATCGACACTCCATGACGCAGCTCCCCCCGCCGAGGTAGGGGACCCCAGGCACGTAGGGCATGTCGGGCGGCGTTCACGGTCGACACGGGCAGAGCGTGGTAGAGGGGGAAGGCCAATTTTGATCTTTTTTTTGAGAAACCGGCAAGAGCTCTGCCATTGCTTTAAGAAGAACAGAATTGACCCGAGGCTGCGCACCTAACGAGCCGACTACCCTGCCGCCCAAACGGCTAGAGTTGCCACCCTACCACAAGACTTGGAGCCGCAACTCCGACATACAAACCTCAACAACACACACACGTCGACCCCGAGGCCGCACTCCACACGAGCCGACGACTCTGCCACGCGGCCATATCCGACACTCCACAACACCGCGTGTTCCTCGGAGTCCCTCGCTCCGACTTACCCACTGGCCCCGAGTCCACACTCCATCCGAGCCGACGACTCTGCCGCCCATGCGACCAAAACCGACACTCCATGACGCAGCTCCCCCGCGGAGGTAGGGGACCCCAGGCACCTAGCGCGACCAAGAGCCGAAGCACCCCAACCACTAGATGTGGGCGTTGGGCGCCAGATCGACGACCGCCAGCCTTAGCACTGCCCAGCACGCCATCCAGCGGAGGAAGGGGATGGGAAACACGCCCTAGCTCGGAGCCGCCGACAGATCCAGGCCGTCCACCGGGGCCTTTGCCATGTACCGCGCGACGAGGGCCCCTGCCGTCACCGTCCGACTAACTATCATCTGCCATTGCCTTTATTATTTTTATCGAACTATATCAATATTACTTGGATACGTATATTACTCAATAAAGTCTGATCTTAAAAAAACAAATAATAAGGATTTATTTATCTAATAAAAAATACACCTCAAAAATCAATTATTTAGGACTCCCAAAATTTTTGGCGCTACAGTTCTTTAGCGCGCATATACTTCCCGCATCCCTCATTTTTCCCTCGCCCCACCTCCTCATTTATCCAACCTCCGATTCCACTCTGCGTCGTGATCGCCATCCCTTGCGCCGCTCGTTCCTGCATCGATCTGGCACGGAGCATCACCCTCAAGCGCTGCCTGTTCCTGCATCTGGCGCAGAGCCTCACCCTCAAGCGCCGCCCGTTCCTGCATCTGGCGCGTGATCCCCACCTTGTGCGCCGGCCAATTTCCTTTTTCCACCATCGACGAGATCGGTAATTGGAGCTACGCAGTGTACATCGCCCCGTCGTCTCGAAACCGTGCTTCTCCTCCCGATGTCGTCCTCACCATCACAAAGTCGGATCCACACAAGTCTGTACACAGCCCGCAAGCAGCTATCGCCTCCATCCAATCTTCAACCTCTACCAAGCAGGTAATTCCTTGAATCCCATAGGCCCTACAGGTTACCATTAGATCAGCCGAAGTGGGCTCCTTCATTCATATGCATCTCAAATCCTGATCCTTTTCGCCTTCGTCTTCTTCCTTCCTTCATGTAGGCAATGCACTATAAGTGTTTGTTGAATTGCTTGCTTGCCTAAAAACAACAAGCAGGTGGTTTTGCAGATAAGTCATTAGCCTAGTAATATTTCGTTCCTCTTTTAGGGGAAGATAACTTTGTTCTCTTAAGGGGTGTAGAACAACATAATTGTTTTCATGATATATACTAGTCCAGACTCTGGTAATATTGCAGACATAGGTTCCTGAATCTTAGTCTTGGTTATGTTGTTCATATTATTTTGTTCTCAAACTCTCACAGCACATATCATAATCTGGTGTTGAATCGAGTCTAGAAGAAAAAGGATGCAGCATCTGTAGTTCCCTTCGCCCCTCTGTGGTCCTCTGCTTTTGTTATGTCTGAAACCAAATTACAGTAACCAATGAACAATACACATAATGCAGTAATTTTGAGTCTTTGGTTTGTGTGGAAGGTTGTTTGGTTCCAAGAAATATGTGAAATCATATGCATGACCTTGACATATGCTTCTATGCTTGACCTTAACATGTGATTTAACATGTTTGGTACAGATATCATGTCGAGGATACCTCGGCGGCTTCGAAACCTAAACATCCCAGAGGAAGATTCTGAAAGTGTACAGCAAGATGAAGAAAATTTAGAAAGCCCTCCAGAGATTGATGATCTAATAGCAAAAAAAGCCTCCTGATTCTACTAGGCAAATTAAAATAATTTGTAAGCTCAAGTTTCTTTTCCAAACACAGATCTAGTGTGCTGTATGGGGTCTAGTTATATAAAACTGTGATAATCTTGCATGCAGGGCCAAATGGAGATGTGCGACAGATTATAGGTGAATTCCACAGTAAAAATTTGTCGGAATTACATGGGGGGAAGATAATTGTGGAGACTGATGGAAATGGAATTCCAAATGAAAGGTGGGCTACCATTCTCAGTCAACATCTTACCTGGCTTGCAGAAAACTCAACATTTGCACCATTGCATATTCCGAGATGGGATAATGATAACACTGTTCAAGACTGTTAATTTCACATTGTTGATTGCCAATTTTAATTTTTGAAGGAGAAATTTATCTACCCCAATGAGACTAGACAACTTACAAGAGACTGGATCCTATTGACTATTAACAAAAAATGGAGAGCATATAAGTCTCGTTTGAAGAGTAATATTTCAGGCGTGACAAGAAGTCTTTAGCTGAAATTATAGCAGTTGTTCCCAAAGGTGTTAATGAACATCAATGGGATACTCTTGTTGGGTTTTGGTGCCAGGATTCACACATGGTTATGTGTTCTTTTCTCATACTTAATCTGGTGTACATAACTAGCTTGCTGACATTAATATTGACTAGATGTGTTCTTTCACCAGAAATTATGTGAAAAGAACACCGAGTGTGCAAAGAAGCAGAAGAATCCACATACAACTGGGAGAAAAAGCCATGCTAGGCTCAGAAAAGAGATGGTGAAACCTTTTATTTCTAAAGATGGCTCATAATTCTCTTTTAGTGAATAAACCTGAATATGTTCTAACAGAAAGACTAACAAACATTCTAATTTACATTGTTGAACAGGAAATCAAAAGTGGTCGAAAGGTTAGCAAGATTGAACTATGGGATGAAGCTCATAAGCACAAGGACGGTGAATACAAAAATGTGAAAACAAAGATAGTGATGGTATATATACTTCTATTTGTCATTAAAGTAAAGGCTTTAATTCAATACTAGTTAGTATGATGAGATGTTTGTATTTATTTCATTAGGAGAAACTGGAAGAAAGAAAGAAAGATAAAAATGGGTGCCTTTCATTCAGTGATTATACAGAAGTATTTAAAAGTGTTCATGGGGAAGCGGTGAAAAACCTTCAAGGGTATTATGGTGATAAGTATTGGAGCGAAATAAAAGTTTCTCACGGACTGACTTTTGTTCAACATCCTGAGGAGGAAGGAAATGTTCAATTTGTACCGCGGACACTAGGAGATAATGTAGAAAACGTGACACATGACTTGGCTATGATCCGTTCTTTCATGAAGCGAAAATTCCCCACAGAGGATTTGAGAAATGAACATGTAACAACGGGAAGTGATGAAGTTGATATCTAAAACACATCTCTTTCTAGCAACATAAATATGGAAGCATTAATATACTATTATCTTGTTTTTGTTTTAGGTTGATCTCAACAAAAGAGTTACTCGCAGCGATCTCCCAAATGAATTATATAAAAAAGCTGAAGAACATGCTCCATTGAGTACTATGCAGGTGATGTAATAGTTTCTTTCCTAATAAGTATTCTAGTTCATTCTTATGCTTAATCAATTGTTCATCATAAGTTGCAGGAACTGCATCCTATCAATTGTGCGAGAGCCAAAGAGTGTTACGTCGGTTTATCATTACCACAAGAAAAAAATGGTTGCTAAGGTGTGTGTGTGTGTGCATAAATTTCTGTTTCATTATTACAAATGCCTATGTTTTGTATTAGTCTACTTACAACTGAACTGGACCTCAATTGTAGAGAGCACAAATTGAAAAGTTTGATAGGGCCAATCAAGGAAGTGCAGAATCTATTTTACCCAACGAGCGGATCACTAACCAGGAATTGCATCCTAGTTTTTCTGTGAGAACCAAAGAAGACTTCACTTGTTTATCTTTACCACACATGGTTGCTAAGGTGTGTGCGCATAAACTTTTTTGCTTCATTATCAAACAATGCCTATTATTGGGTATGCTTACATCGCACTGTACTGAACCTCAAATGTAGAAGGCATGCATTGAAAACTTTGATAAGGCTAATCAAGGCCATGTAGAATCAACCAAAGAGGGTTATACCAATCAAGGAAGTGTAGAATCAACTATGCCCGATAAACATATCACTGTCCAAGAATTGCATACTAGCTTCTCTTCGAGAAACAAAGAGGATTACACTCCTTCATCTTTACCACACGTGGTTGCTAAGGTGTGCGTGTGCATACATTTTTGCTTCATTGTCAAACAATGTCTATGTTTTGTGTATATTTACTTATAACTGAAACCTCAATTGTAGAAAGCGCACATTAAAAAAATTGATACGTTCAATCAAGGCTGTGCAAAATCAATTTTAGCGGACAAGACTGACCAGGAATTGCATCCTAGAAATTGTGCAACAACCAAAGAGGGTTGCACCAGTTTATCTTGACCACATGAACACATGGTTGCTAAGGTGGGTGTGCATGTGCGCATAAATATCCGTTGAGTTATCAAACAATGTCTATGTTTTCTATAAATTTACTTACAACTATACCGAACCTCAACTATAGAAAGCACATGATGGTCCTCTATCAAAGAATGGTCATGCGGAAAATAGCAATGCGACCAAGCAAGGTGGTCCTGAACCAAGTGAACATGCTCTTCGCTTCACTAAGCAGGTATATTATATTTATATCTGAATAACAATGGTTAGAATAGTTAGTTTGTCTAATTCCATGTGCAATTGATCCTGTTTTGTGTAAAGTGAAATCTTCCATGGTTTGTGATAACGAATGTTTCATTTCTTGAAAAATAGGAAAAAATGAAAGTCTTGTTGGTTTCGTTGAACCCGAGAAGCAAAAATAGATTTGTGGCCGAAGGAACTTTAGTGAGCAGAGATAAAACATATGTGGTTGGAGGAAACATGCTTGGAGAACAATATGTAGCAGTTTCTGTTTGCGCAATATCAAGACTTGGAGATGAGACATTGGTTAGACCACATAGAAAATTGCAAACAATAAGGGATGCTATTGGGCATGTTATTGCATAGCCTGTATCTGATGTAAGTACACTTCCATGCAATTATTGTATGCTCAAATGTGCGTACTTAAGGCTTTTTTTAAGGATCTTTTTGGTTTTTAGGTAAAAAAACCGAAATTAACCACTTCTGCACAACCTCGAAACAAGCCACCAAAGACTGGTATGGTACATCATCAAAGTACATTTCTTCTCACACTAGCCTTAAAGTTATGTTCTAATATTTCTCTGTTTTCTTTGTTTCTCAGGGTAGCTCAAGATTTAGAAAAAGGAGTGCATTGGACGAGCCGAGAGCAACTATAGAAGAATTAATCTTTACATGGACAAATATTATTTATGTATATATCCATATTTTAGTTTCATAGGGAAACTTAGTTCTAGTTTGTACGATCTCTTCTTAGTTATTTGCATATTTCATATGAAGATCTGCTTTGATTTGGTTGTGAACCTAAGGTGTTTGTCCCTACTAAATGAAATTGTGCGAATGTGATGATTGTGGATACAATTGGTGATATGAGTGTCATATAATAATATTTGTTGCTTATGAATGTGATTGGTGATATGAATGAAGCTTTTATATACAATATTTGTTTATCATTCTGCTCAAACATATGGTACGATAAAGTTACTGGATTTGTAATGGCGAAGTACAATTTAGAATAAATAAAATATTATATAAAGAAAAATATGATTGATTACATACAAGATTTTATGTATTTAGACCCGAAAATAACGTCTATACATAGCATGTATAGGAATGGGCCTAGGGCCTATGACGAATGAAATGGCCGTGTTAGTAGAGACGTGATACGAACGCACCTAACAGAACGACTCTACATATTTAGGGACACTTTTGAAAGTCCAAATATAGCGTGCCATATCTACAGACGCCTTTGGATGTCCCAATATAGCGTCTCATGCCATGTATAGACGCTTAGCCAGCGTGTCTACATGTTTTGAGACGGCCCCTATGGAGACGCTCCAAAGACGCTTTGCTAAGTCGACTCTATAATTGCCTAAAGATGAAATATCACGTCTCTAGCTATGGAATATGACGTCTCTACAGGTAGATTTTCTTGTAGTGTAACTACAACCCCGTAGGTCTGTGGTAAACTACTCACACATCACCATGGGAGCATCAAGGCTGATGCAGAGCTGATCCATGATTGACCCCCCTCCGAAGGGCATGAGAACAAGGCTCCCGATGGGCAAACGGGAGAACAAAGACTTGTGGCGACGGAAAAAGTGTTTTTGGAGAGGCCTGTAGGGTTTTGGGATATTGTAGAATTCATAGGCCAAAGAGGGTCGTCGGGCACCACACGTGGGGGCAACACACATCAGGGCACAACCACCCCCCTAGGCGCTCCCTGTTGTGTGCTCCTTCCCTCATGCAACGTCTAGTCTCCTCCTGAAGCTTCCAGGTCTTCTTTTGGTCTAGAAAAATCGTATTAAACTTTCGTAGAAATTGGACTTCGTTTGGTACTACAAACCTGAAAAGCCAAAAACATGCAGAAAACAACAAGTGGCACTTGGCACTAGGTTAATAGGTTAGTACTTAAAAATAATATTAATTGGTATATAAACTCCAAAAAGTATCCTAGAATGATAATATAATAGCATGGATCAATAAAAAATTATAGGTACGCTGGAGACGTATGAAGGTGCCTCATAGTCCAACCCCATCTCGTCCTCGAGTCGGTCTTCCTGAACAACCACTCAATCCCTCTAACTCTAATTATCAGCAATCACCACCTTCTTGTGGAGATTGGACGATGACTCAACTTCCTTCTTTCACTATTAATCATGGGTAGGTGTTATCAAGTCATGCCTTTCCTGTCATCACTTATTATTGTTTTTAAACCCAATGTTATCTACCATTCTTAGGAAGTTGCTCCCCACTAATCCCTATTCTCTCATCATGCACAGTATCCACATCACGATGTGCCACGTTAGATACGATGTTCCAATCGGTTCTTCTATTTCCAACTGTAACCCGGAGAACAACTGAACTTAGTAATTGAATGTCGCGGCTGTGACTGCATGACTTCTCCACTATTAGCCATCCGATTCTTTCATGAATCCACATCCTTCCTAGGCACACACCTTCCACATGAGTCGCTTTATTCCTCTTAAGTTTCGCATCTGGCCTATTCCCCTTCATGAGTCTTCTTCTTCCTTTAGTTACGATGTAGGCAACAAGACATGTGTTGATCCACTATCTTGATCCTTAGACTTCTCACCTTCGATCTATATAGGTTGGCTTCATGGAACTACAACATGGAAATCAAGATACACTTCATAGCTCCACTCCTCTTTCGGCCGCCCCCTCTTCCGTCTAGCTTTGTGAGAGTCATGGACAAAGCATCGGTATCGCTTTATGGAGTCTCGATCTGGCATCCAAGCCTAGAAGAGGCAGTGTTGATTCTGCTGGTGATATCATCATCCATCATTGTTTTTTGTATCCACATGTAAGCAACCATACAATATGCATCCCTCCGTGGATATTTGTATGGTTGGAAGATATTATATTGCTTTTTAGATTATGAAATTGGTGCCTAGATTCTAGAAACATACTATTATTTTTATGATGTCAAGCAATTCTATTTGGAATCATATCAAGTAATTTTTTCTTGGACTGCACTGGCTGGCTCTTTTCTATATTCATATTGGCTATCTCAAAGTCATTTCCTTTCATAGTACATATCGGATGATAATGTAAAATTCTTCTTGCAACTTTCAGTTTTGTCTCCATGCAACACTAAAGTTGACTCGGAGTTCTTTATTGTCTGATTGATGATATTTACTCAGACTTGTTCTAATCCTTTTGCCAGATGATAGATGAAATGCTCATGTGTGCAGAAGCGTGTGTTTTACCAGAGTGCAACGTGGAGGCAAAACATATTTCTTGTCCATGTGCCCGTTGATTTCTGAACCCAAATCCATGATTTATCACTAATTATATGAAGAACATACTATTGCAGTGGTATAATCATTTTGAGGACATCATCATGTGAGATATATGCATGGCAGTGAATGTTTCTTATATTTTACTTACTCCTTTTATATGTCAATAAATTGTATGATTTTGTTCCTTATTTCCTACAGCTCCAAAATGGGTTCTTAATTGATAAGATACATGGACTGACTGGGAAGGATTCTGATATTTTCATATCATTTGACAACAACAAAATTCATGGATCATTTTTATGTATTTATCTATCCTACGTTCTGTTCGCCTTGATTAGTCTTATTGTAGAGGTCGGACATTATGTTAATCATCATTAGAGTGATCACGTTTGTTTGTAACCAAGAAACATTCTCATTAGTACTCTTTGCAACTCTGCCATGCCAAATCCTTAACATATTATTCAAATTTATAGGATAATCACTTTGATTTGTATTTTTTATCCATTACACTATTTGCGACTATGAATAATCTTTGGTATGAATGTAGTGCTACAAAGTTCCCACACCAGCTTACATGCATACTCTTTGTTCACACAAAATTACTTCCAAAAACACTAGCTTTTGATTTATGTAATTTTGTTCATAAAAAATCATTAAAAATTAATCTTTAAATTCCCGCAGCAACGCGCGGGGAAATCATCTAGTTTTCATGGTTTGCAGAGCCAAAGCCTTCGCAAAGAAAAGTGGCGGGACATCCTCTGCTGCTATTGGTGGTTCTAAAACCCAAAACCTGCCAATTACTGAGTCAGAAATCCAAACTGAACCTGCTAGCCAACATGCCCCAGAACGAAGGAATGGTGCGGCTCCTGAAAATGACTCGATTCATGCTGAAGAGCCGGCGATAATTGAAAAATACACCGAAGAACAGGATGCACATGAGACCCGGAACCGCATGTTGATCCGGCAAACCCTGCTCATGCCTCCGGTCCTGTTGATGAGTGGATAATGTTATCCCATATCCCACAATGGATGATGCAGAATGTCCATCGTGGGAGAGGTTTGCAAGGTGCCTGAAGCTTCATCTCCCTTGGCAAAAATTGTGGCCAAGGATGAGCTAACAATAGTGTCAATGGGGAAAACCAAATTGGAGCTCCCCAACTTTGCCAGCTTTGGTGTCAATGAACTGCACCAAGAATATTTTACCCAGCTATCTAAGAGTTGTGGTGTTGAGATGAATTTTATAAGTGTGCTCAAACAGAAATACGAGGTATGAAACACTCATCCTTATTTTTCCACTTTCATATATACTCTTGTAGCCCCCAAGGGACGGCTTAAGACAAGTAATGAGCCGGGTCTTCCAAAATTTTGTATGAACTTGGGATCACTGACCATAGACCCCATGGACCGGATCATTATGAAAATGATGAGTCGGTGCCCTTAAGAAGTGTGATAAGCTTTAGCCTATAGCTTCAAAGGATGGCGTTACTACGAAAAAATGTAGGTGTGCTTTAAGAAGCCTGAAATTAGTAAAATAAGCATCGTCCTGTAGCCCTTAAGAGCTAGCTGATCTTCTTGAGATAGTTACGTCTTATCATATGGTTTGAAAAGAATGACTTGCATTCACCCCCAAGTGCCTTGTAGAATGCATGCAACTACATTGGAGTTTGAAAATATAGCATATTTTTGCGCATTGTATCCCTAAGTGATGGGTTGTCTACCCGCAGTAGCCCGAGGCTTGTAAACTTATTCTAATTGCTTTGTAATGTGAATGAAATGTTGGATGAAGCTGGGTCTTCTGTGGCTAGCTTACAGAATAATCTCAACTAAGAGAAAGAGGTCAAAAAAATGTTGAAAGCTTCGCGGCTAACCTCAATAACTCTTTGTGCCAATCGACATGACTTTTGCATCAGACCAGGGCCAGTATTGATGATGAAAGAGCCGCCCTAGAGAACCGTGCAAACGTAGTTGAGAAGAAACTTTGCCTGTGATGACCCACAAGTATCTTGGATCAATCATAGTTGTTTCGATAAGTAAGAGTATCGAACCCAACGAGGAGCAGAAGGAAATCATAACCAGTTTCAGTAAGGTATTCTCTGCAAGTGTTGTAAGTAATAGTGATAAGTAGTTTTGTAGCAAGATAATTAGTAATAAGTGACAAATAACAACGGTAGCAAGTGTGCAGCAAGATATCCCAATCTATTTTATAGCGAAGTACATGCCTAAAAGTACTCTTTTATGAGGCAAACACTCCCGAGGACACATGGGAATTTCTGTCTAGTCATGTTCATCATGTTGAGTTGATTCACGTTCGTTACTTTGATAATTAGATATGTGGGTGGACCGGTGCAAGGGCTCTATTCTTACTTGAACAAGCAACCCACTTATGATTACCCCCTCTCATAAGCATCCACAACTATGAAAGAAGAATTAAGATTAATATAGCCATGGCATAAAACGTGTGGATCCAAATCAGCCCCTCATGAAGTAACGCAAAAACTGGGGTTTAAGCTTCTGTCACTCTCGCAACCCATCACCTACTTTTTACTGCACAACGCCTTCTGTTAGGTGATGACATGGTGAAGTGTCATGTAGTCAACGTTCACATGACACCACTAAGAGAAGCAACAACATACACAACATCAAAATGTTGAACGAATAACAACTTCACATGATTACTTATAACAAGAGTTGTCCCATGTCCTCGGGAACAATAGGAACTACTCACACCTCCTCAACATGTTCAAGATCAGAGGTATAATGATGGTAATCAAGGATCTGAACATAATATCTTTCACCAAATAAACCAACTAGCAACAACTACAAGATGTAATCAATACTAATAGTAACCCACAGGTACCAATCTGTGGTTTTGGACAAAGATTGAATACAAGAGATGAAATTGGGTCTGAGATGAGATGGTGCTCGTAAAGATGTCGATGAAGATTGGTCCGTCCATGACGGAGGAAGCATTGGTGAGGATGATGCTTTTGATTTCTCCTTCCCGGAGGGAAGTTCCCCCGGCCGATTCTCTCTGCCGGAGAGCAAAAGGGTCTTTGCCCAGGTTTCTGGCTTGAGAGGGCAGCCTTCGTCCTGAAAATATCCTTACAATTTTTGTAGGGTAAAACACACCATATAGGAGAAAAGGGGCATCGGGAGACCTGATGGGGCCCCACAAGGGAGCATGCCACGCCCACGGGGGTGGGTGCTCCTTGTTGGCTTGTGGCTAGCAGGTGGCCCCCTCTATTTTATTTTTTGCCCCATAATTCTTAAATATTCCATAAAAACTATGTGTTAAATTTCAGGTCATTTGGAGTCAATTGATTTTCAGCCTTTTTCTTGGTTTTGAGGTCTAGAATTCCAGTTTTGAGTAACTTCCCTCTTTGTGATGTACCTTGCATATTGGGAGAGAAAAGGCATAAGAGTTGTATCATAATGAGGAATAATGGACAATAATAACATAAATATAAATAAGAATTCATGATGCAAAATGGGTGTATCAACTCCCCCAAGCTTAGACCTCACTTGTCCTCAAGCGAAAGCCGAACTCTGTAATAATGACCACATAATTTGAGAGAGAGGTGTCGCTTAAAACCATAATACGGACATGAGAGAATGAGGAATATTTTTCATCATATATGTTCTCATGAACAAGTAACAATCTATTCAGAATTGTTGAAGTATGAAGCATAAACTTTATTGGCAAACAACAAACTATGTTCTTAGTCGTTGAGACAATCATAATTCATCATACTTCAGAGGAGAGTCTATGTAAGAGCTTCATATTAGCAAGTTCACATATTCAACTATTATTTAGTCTTCTATGATTCTTGACATTCATTGCATATTTTTGGAGCTAAGGTTTTCATCTAACGCATAGGAATATAAGTACTTTTTCTTTGCCACCCAACTTATTTACGTCAAGGATAATGTCAACAATAATGGTTCATGATCACTTACATTCAACTCAATCTATATATCTGGATCTATCCCCAACACATGATGATTGCCAACTAGAGAGTTAATAGGTTGTAATAAGAATAAACTTTATTGAATCTTACACAAAAGGAAAATCATGAATACAAAAGATAGGCCCTTTACAAAGGGAAGCAGAGGTTGTCATGCGTTTTTAGCTGGACGTGCAAGCTCTTAATGCAAAGGAACGTCAATTTATATTGCCCCTTATGATAGCAAACATTATTATGCACTATGTCACTTTTATTTGTTTGCCATCACAAGATCGTACAAAATTTATTTTCCCTTACAATAAAATATCATATATGTTTAGGGGCAATTTTTATTGCTTGGTGCATCGATGACAATTTACTTGAAGGATCTTACTCTATCCATAGGTAGATATGGTGGACTCTCATGGTAGGAAACTGGGTTTAAGGGCTACGGATGCACAAGTAGTATCTCTACTTAGTGAGGAAAATTTTGGCTAGTAAAAGATCTAAATCAAGCACCCCATGTTAGAGGATCCATGACAAAATAACTTCTATGTGGATGGAAATTATCATGGTCATTATGTTGTCTTCCATGTCCAACACGAACACTTGATCATTATATAATATTTGATGGGGGGCTAACAATAATAAAAGATGTCCAAGATAGTGTATTTATATATGAATCTCCTCTCCTCTATCATAGTCTTGCATAGATCGTATCAATGACTAATGCTATGCTTTTTATTCCCCACAATTTTATCAGTTATAATGATTTTAATATGAAGTCATTACTTCTCATCGGATTAGCCTATGATATTCTCATTTCTTTTATTTCAAAGCTATGATGATAGATGCATGAGAGGAAAGCACACGAACCCAACTAATACTTTATATATAACTCTCAAACATGGTTACAAGGATAGCTAGATCTCAAAAAAATTCTAGGAAAAGAAAATCTAAAATTTTATTTCTGTAAATCACGACATAAGTAAGGACCGAACTAAGATAAAAGGTAATGAAAAAAGTGATGGTGAAACGATACCTGGGCACCTCCCCCAAGAATGGAATAAGCTAGGGGTAGTGCCCATATCCATGTACTCAGGTGTCCTTCTTGGGTGATGGTGGTGTTCGGGATATATCTTTTGCAATGATACTCCTTAGGCTATGGATCTCCTCATTAAGTTTGTTAACTTGTCGCCTGAGGTTCAGATTTTCCTTGTGAAGTTTGTTGGTGATGATCATTGCTCCCTCCATCAAAGGATGGGTTTTACTAGAGGAGGCCGCGGTAGTGTTTTCCATGATGTTAAGAGGTAAACCATGTATTGATAGGTGTAACCTTGTTTGGCAATATTGACTTTTTCAATTCCACGTGCATATCTCCTCGTTTAAGCACATGTACTTCTTCTTCTTCTTCTTCTTCACTCGAGGGTTCAATCATTTTTAAGTCAACCTCCATCTCTTCCTCCATTGACCATCCATAACGATCCATATCCCCATCGACTTGGGAATTGGCAATGAGATGTGAAACGTAACTTTCTCCCTCCAAATCTTGCAATGACATATTACCTCCAAATCTGTCAGGAAAACAACCCAAAACAAGAACACGGGAGAAACTTGCGATACGGTGGTGAAAATAGAGGGGAGCATATATAATGAATTTTTCTAGGTGAGAATGTGAGTCAAGGAAAAAAACGGAATCGAGGAGGCACACGAGATCCCCACAAGCTACTAGGGCACGCCTAGGGGTGTGGGAGCGCCGTATTGTCTTGTGCCTCCCTCGTAGGTCCCGTGTCTCCTTTTTATTTTAGGAATTTTTTTAAATACTAAAACCAAGATAAAATATATTTTTGGAATTTTCGGAGCTGGTTTACTTACCGTATCACATACCTATCCCTTTTAATATTTCTCGAGTGTTCCACGAGGTCTCTTTTATGTGTTCTTCCCAAGTCATAACTTGAATAATATTAGTTTCAACATTGATGTTCTTTGCCCATTTACCGCTCTCGGATTTTTGCATTCGAAGTTGTTAATCTGTATAGCATCGGTGCGATAGACCTCCTCGACGACATAAGGGCCTTCCAATTTGGAGAGAAGCTTACCTACAAAAATCTAAAACAAGAATTGTACAAAAGAACTAGGTCTCCTACATTGAATTCCCATTTTTGGATTCTTTTGTTATGTCATCTTTTCACTTTAAACAACTTGGAATTTTCATAGGCTTGTGTCCTCCATTCATCTAATGAACTAATATCAAATAACCTCCTTCACCGACAAGTTTAAATCATAGTTAAGTTCCTTAATTGCCCAATAAACTTAATGTTCCAACTCAAGAGGTATATGGAATTCTTTTCCATAGACCATTTTAAAAGGGGACATTACCATGGGATTTTTATAAGTAGTTCTATAAGCCCATAAAGTATCATAAAGTTTTGTAGACCAATTATTTCTAGACCTATTAAAAGTCTTTTGCAAAATTAATTTTATTTCTCGATTGCTCAACTCAACTTGACCTCTAGACTGAGGATGATAAGGTGATCCAGTGCTATGGTTAACATCATGTTTAGCTACAGGTTTACGGAAAGCGCCATCCATAAAATGTGAATCACCATGAGTCATTATATATCTAGGGAATCCAAACCTCGGCAAAATAATATCTTTAAGCATTTTAAAAGAGGTATTATGATCAACACTACTAGTTGGCATAGCTTATACCCACCTAGTGGCGTAATCAACACCAACTTTAATATGAGTATACCCATTAGAAGAAGGAAAAGGTCCCATATAATCAAAGCCCCAAACATTAAATAGTTCAATAGCAAGTTAATAATTTTTAGGAATTTCCCGATGTCTACCAATGTTACCAACCCTTTGACATTCATCACCATAAAGGACATACTTACGAGCATCTTTTAAAAGGGTAGGCCAAAAAAATAGATTGTATTACCTTGTGTGTAAATCTGTCACCACCATGGTTTCCTCCGTATGCCTCGAAGTGACACTTCCGTAGGATGTGTCTCTGTTCATGCTCACGTACACAACGTATAATAACACCATCTACTCCTTATTTATAAAGATGTGTGTCATCCCAAAAGTAATGTATTAAACCACACAAAAACATTTTCTTTTGTTGGTATGTGAAACTAGGTGGTATATATTTATCAACAATGTAATCATAGTATGCATACCAAGCACTACTATGTGAAACATTTATAATAGCAACTTGCTCATTTGGAAAATTATCATCACTAAGTAGTGGGTCATCAATAACATTTTCCATCCCAAACAAGTTATCCGCTATAGAGTTTTCAACTACCTTCCTATCTACGGCATGCAAGTCAAATTCTTGAAGTAAAATCACCCACATAATAAGTCTAGGCTTAGCATCCTAATTTTACATAAGGTATTTAATAGATGCATGATTAGTGTGAACACTAACTTTGGAATCAACAATATAAGGTCTAAACTTACTACATGCAAACACAACTTCGAAAAATTCCTTTTTCAGTAGTAGCATAATTTCTTTGAGTATTGTCTAGGGTTTAACTATCATAGTGATTAACATTCAATTTATTTTCTAATATTTTCCCTAGAACAATACCAACATCATAATCACTAGCATCACACATAATTTCATATGGTAGACTCCACTTACATGGTTGTACAATAGGTGCAGAAATCAAGGCGCTATTAAGTATTTCAAAGGGTTCTACACAATCATCATAGAACACAAAAGAAGTACCTTTTTGAATAAGATTAATTAGTGGCCTAGAAATTTTAAAGAAATATTTAATGAAGCGCATATAAAAACCAACATGACCGAGAAAATTTCGTATACCTTTGATATCTTTAGGACAAGGCATTTTCTCTATTGCATGATATTTAGCTTTGTCTACCTCAAAGCCTCGTTTAGAGGTTTTATTCCCAAGTACTATACCTTCATTCAGCATTAAGTGACACTTCCTCCAATTCAAGAAAACCTTAATTTCTTTGCATCTCTACAAAACTCGATCAAGGTTGCTCAAGCAATAATCAAAATAAGTTTTGTGTACGAAAAAAACATCCATGAAAACCTCAACAATCTTTTCACAAAAGTCAGAGAATATAGGAGTCATACATCTTTGAAAGGTAGCAGGTGCATTACATAAACTAAAAGGAATACGTCTATAGGCATAAGTTCCAAAGGGGCATGTGAAAGTAGTTTTCTCTTAATCCTCTTTTGAGACACATATTTGATACGTCCATTTGCATCATGATTCTTTATTGATATTTTTATTATTCTTGTCCATTATTCCCTGTTATTTTGTAATTCGTATGCCTTTTCTCTTTGAATATGCAAGTTACATCACAAAGAGAAAAAAATCTAGAAAATATAATTCTGAACTAAGAAAGAGAGAAAAAGTTAGAAAAATCAAGTTGCTCCAAATCACGTGAAGCTTCACGGAGAATTTTTCTGGAATATTTGATAATTTATGGGCCAAAACTATATTGAAGAGGGGCCACCAGTTGGCCATAAGCCAATAGCCCCCCGCCCCAAGGCCGCACCTTGATGGCTTGTGGGGCCCAAAAGGCCTCCCAAATCCCCTCTTCCCCTATATGTTGTGTTTTACCCTAGAAAAAGTCATAAGTTATATTTATGGATGAAGCACCTCCATCTCGAGGTGGAAACATGGGTAGAGGCGCTTTCGTTCTCCGGCAAAGAGATTCTACCGTGGGAATTCACCTCCGGGAGGGGGAAATCGAAGCCATCGTCATCACGAGTACTTGCTACTTCATGGGATGACCAATCTTCATCAGCATATTGACCAGAACCACATCACCTCCAACCCTAGTTCATCTCGTGTATTCAATCTTTGTCTCAAAACCTTAGATTGGTACCTCTCGGTTACTAGTTGCGTTGATTACATCTTGTAGTTGATGCTTGTTAGATTACTTCGTGGAAGGTATTATGTTTAGATCCTTAATAATTATTATCATACCTCTGATGTTGAAAATGTTGATGAGGTGTGAGTAGTTACTATTGTTCCTGAGGACATGGGAGAAGTCTTGTTATAAGTAATCATATAAAGTTGGCATTCGTTCGATATTTTGATGATATGTATGTTGTTACTTCTTTTAGTGGTATCATGTGAATGTCGACTACATGACACTTCACTATGATATGGGCCTAAACGAAGTCACTCTTGAGTAACAAGTAGATGATGGGTTGCGAGAGTGACAGAAGCTTAAAACCCAGTTTATGCGTTGCTTCATGAGGGGTTGATTTGGATCGACATGTTTCATGCTATGGTTAGATTTTTCTTAATTCTTCTATCATAGTTGCGGCTGCTTGCAAGAGGGGGTAATCATGAGTAGGTTGTCTGTTCAAGTAAGAAAAACATCTTAGCACCGGTCCACCCACATATCAAATCATCAAAGTAGCGAACGTGAATCAACTTAATATGATGAACATGACTAGACAGAAATTTCCATGTGTCCTTGGGAGCGATTGCTTTATATAAGGGTACTTTCAGGCTTGTCACTTGCTATCAAAAGGATTGGGATACTTTTCTGCACATTTTCTACTATTGTTACATGTCACTTGTTACGAATTATCTTGCTACAAAACTATCTATCACTGTTACTTACAACATTTGTAGAGAATACCTTGCTGAAAACTACTTATCATTTCCTTGTGCTCCTTGTTCGGTTCGACACTCTTACTTATTGAAAGGACTACAATTGATCCCCTATACTTGGGGTTCATCAAGACTCTTTTCTGGGGCCGTTGCCAGGGAGTGAAGCGCCTTTGGTAATGGAAATTGGTAAGAAAACATTTTTGGTACGCGCTGGAATTTACTATTGTTTATCACTATGAATGATCACCCATTGAGTGGTTTGTTCGGGGAATCTTTCCCTCGAATGTAAATTGAGGAAATTGTTTCTTAACCTACTGAACCTACTGAAAAAAAATATTGTGTGATTCCATCGGGTATGGTAGAGAAACTCTTGGCTAATCCTTATAATGGTTCAACTCATGTTGCTTACCATTTTATATATGTCCATGAGATTTGTGGATTGTTTCAGCTTTCAGGTTTACCCGAAGACAAGGTTAAGAAGAAAGTTTCCCTGTTACATTTGGAGGGAAAATCACTAATGTGGTATAGGGTATTGGATGATATTGGGTCATGGGATTGGTATCACTTGAATCTAGAATTGCATCAGAAGTTTGATCCTATGCATTTAATTCAACATGATCAAAATTTTATTTATAATTTCTGTCCTCGAGAAGGAGAAAGCATCGCTCAAGCTTCGGGGAGGCTTAAATATACGATGCGCCCTTTCCCCAAGCATGAGATCTCAGAGGAATTGATTATACAAAAAATTTATGCACCTCTTTCTCACGATGATCAAACATTACTCCATTCGTGTGCTCTCGGTTCCTATATGAAGGATACTATTGAATTCAAGTGGGATATTCTGGAAAAGATTAAACCCAACTCTGAAGATTGGGAATTCGATGAAGGTATAGGGTAAGGTATAAATATTAATTTTTATTGTGTTAAATGTTTCATGGAAACTTCTCATTTTCATGAGTTCAGCAATATATATGGCCTTCACTCTGAGATAGTAGCTATTTTGTGCGAATCATTTGCTACCTATGTTGATCTTCCCAAGGAAAAGTGGTTTAAATATAATCCTCTCATTGAAAAGTTACCTAAGGAACCTATTAGAATAAAGAAGGAATAAATAATCGTTAACCATGTTGATCCAATTGTTCCTACTGCTTACATTGAGAAACATGCTTTCCCTATTACGATTAAGAACATGGTATGGCTACAACAGTGGTTAATAAGAGATATGTTAGAACACGTACACCTTCTAAACAAACAAATATTGAGCATAATGTTGTGATAGTTAAAATCTCCTAGTTGAATATATTCATGGGCATGTTGTTTATCTCTGTGATGAAGCTGCTAGAATTGCTAAACCTGTTAGAAACAAAAGAGATGAACTAGATAAAAATAAACCAGTGGTTGGCACACTTGTCATCTCAGCTAAAATTGGAGATCAATGCTATCATGGCATGTATGATATTGGTTCTAGTATTATTGCAATACCTTTTACTTTATGTCAAGAAATTATGCATGTTATAACACCCTCTGAGATTGAAGGTATTGATGTCACTATTAAGCTTGCAAACCGTGATACTATTTCACTATTTGGGATTGTTAGAGATGTTGAAGTCTTGTGTGGAAAAGTCAAATACCCCGCTGATTTCGTAGTACTTGGTTCGTAACAAGATAACTTTTATCCCATAATATTTGGTAGAACTTTCTTGAATACGGTTAATGCTGAAATTAATTGTGCTACTGAGACTGTCTAAGTGAGTTTTGGTGCTGTTTTTCATGAGTTTAACTTATCTAAGTTCTAGAACAGCCACATGAAAAAGAATTGCATACTAAGGGTGAAATAATTGGTCTTGCTTCTATTGTTGACCTCCTACCGATCCATGAGAACAATATTTGCTAGAAAATAAGAATAACATGCATTTGAATGAAAGGAATGAAATAGATAAGATACTCCTTGATCAACAACATATTCTTAAGCACAACTTTCAAGTTTTAATTTTAGGTTATCCTCCTTCACCAAAGGGAGATCCTGTGTTTGACCTCAAGGCTTTACTTGAAACTTTGAAATATGCTTATCTTGACAACAAGAAGATTTATCATGTTATTATTAGTGCTAACGTTTCAGAACATGAAGAAAAGTGATTACTCAAAACTTTAAAGAAGCACATGGTTGCTATTGTATATACTCTCTATGATCTTAAGGGAATAATCCCCACTCGCTATCAGCATAAGATCAATATGAAATCGGATGCTAAACTAGTTGTTGATCATGAATGCCTTCTCGACCCTAAGATGGAACAGGTTGTAAGAACTAAAATACTAAAACTTCTAGAAGCAGGTATAATCTATATTATTGCTGATAGTAGATGGGTAAGTCTTGTTCATTGTATCCCTAGGGAAGGTGGTATAACTTTTGTTCCTACTAATAAAAATGAACTTATTCCACAAAGGATAGTATATGGTTATATGATGGTAATATATTTTAGGAAATTGAATAAAGTTACTAGAAAACATCATTACTGTCGTGGTTTCATCACGACAGATGTCCTCCTGAGAGCACTTCGAGATGGGGGCATCGCAACCATGTGGTGACTCAAAGGGGTTAGCAGGGAGCAAGAGACGATTTGACCCAGGTCCGGCCCCTCAGATTGAGGTAAAAGCCTATGTCCTGCTATGTGTATATTGTTGTGGAAATCGATTACAAGGGTGCAGATTCGCCTGACCTAATTCTCAATTGATGTTAACTTAAAATCTACCAGCCCTAGAGACTCGCCATTATACAAGAATTCGGTTCATGTTATGATTTGTGACCTGGTATGTCTCTAACTTTACTTGCCCCTTAAGCAAGGAAACTCCTGGCGACCCTTCTCCCGCATGGGCCATGAGTCGCCCTCTTCGTGTCTTGGGCCGCAGACGGCTCTGGTTGGTAAACGCCTTGTGCCTTCTACTTCATAGTTCCTGGCCTGTCTCCAGTATGAATGTAGAGCCACCATCATCTTGACCCAACCCCCTAGGGCGGGTCTTACAGCGGGATAATATCCGCAACATTAGACCCTAGATTGACTTGAACTTGTTCACGTCAATAAACCTTTCTCACACTCTTGGCAGCTCAAACATAATCCCAACTTGTCCCCAACAGAAAAAATACAGGTTTGTAAACTCCCCCAGATTTTTTGTTCCACCTGTTAATGACGTCAGCTATCCTGAGATTTTAGGAATCTTCATGAAGTCACCCCAACGGCTTCTTTGACCTATTTGTTTAGCCCGATAATCGAGGCGCCATCATTTTTGAAATTTATGGCGCCCCCTAGATTCCCGCGCCTACCGTTTCCATTTCCCCTCTAGGGGTTTAAATATCGATAGGGATATCACTTTTACTTTTAGCCCGGTCCTCTTCATCGTATTCTACCTCAAGCTCAAGTCTGCGGCGCGCCACCGCTATGCCTCCCATCGACGAGCACTCCGATACGAGAGCTCCACCACCATGCGTCTTCTGCTCCAAACCGCAAACTCCTTCCGACTTCGTCAACGCCATCACGTAAGGCTTCGTTTATCGCACTAGATCAGTTTAGGTCACCCACCATAGTTCAACGGAGTTCCTAGGGTTCGTCCTGCCGTCATTGCCAGCATAGATCTATTCGACCCCTTGATGAAAACTTTTCCCGATGATAGGTTGTGGAATGAATATGAATCTGAATCTCGCATAACCTTCGTGGATATTTTGCGGGAACCTCATGAACATTAGCCATTGCCTCCCCATATTTTACTGCCATATGGAGCTATTAAACTCCTTTTTTCGTACAGTTGGTACATCCATCTTTCTATATATTTTGGTAGAAAACTGTTTATCCAATACTTAGTGGAATCCAATATCATAGTTCCTTCGTAAACCATTGTTACTCTCACACAGGCCTTTTACACATTTTGTAACTCGCCATCTCCGTGAGCCTCCTTGTATTAAGGAGACTCAAGTATTATGAACTTATTTATTGCTTATTGATTGAACTCCTCGTTTCTCCAAACGATTTTTACCATCTAGAATAACCCGCCAATCATACTTATGCAGCTCGCTCCTTCCTGAAGCTTTCAGTCATGTCGAGACCATCGAAATGCGACTGGTTACCCTCAGAAATTGGTGATGCCGCCTTGCAACGATGCGGGTCACTAGGGATCTTGTCTCCTAAGGAGATAATTGGATGGAGAGCCGCCGTTGGAGAAGTGCGACCTCACACGCCAAAGGAGAGGTGGTGGTTTTCGTTGATCATTTAGAACGAGTCTTCTCTCCTCCTCGTGCAAAATTCTTTCGGGATGCTTTGAACTTTTACAACCTTCACCCCCAAGATCTCAGTCCCAATTCAATCAGTAATTTATGTCGGTTTCATGTCTTCTATGAAGTGTACCTAGGAATAGAACCTACCGTTCTCGTATTTAGGGAGTTCTTCTACTTGAACCGCCAGACAAAATGGGCTGATGGCCCTAGCTTAGAACTTGGTGGAGTCACAATCCAGAGGCGGCGTGAGTCTGGTTTTCCTGTTGTCACCTTACCCAGTAACCCCAAGGGCTGGGGAAAAATGGTTTTATTACAAGAATACCGCATTGGCTCATGAAAATCCTCCGTCGGGTTTCAGAGAAGAGCGTCTTCCAATGGATTTCTAGCTCCCCGGTGCACTTACCCCGGAAGAACAAGCCGCCCACACCTTTGTTTGGGAAAAACTGAGATCTTTGAATGCCAATGGCTTGACCGGAGTTGAATTGATCCGATGTTGGGTGGAATGGCGCATTATGCCCTTAAGCCGCCGGGATGGACTGATGTGCCATTACAATGGCGACTTAAACAATGCTCAATGCTTCACCATCGTAATGCTCGACTCTGAAGAAGTTAATAGCCTTGTGAAGAAATTATGTGGTGAGCCCAAAGAAGTATGTTCCAAAATTGGTTTGAAACCATTTTGCATCCTGAATCCAGATCCTCAGGTAAATATATCCAACCATCACCCGCCTTATTTGGTATCCCCTTTGTTCTTTCTAGAACTAACTTCCCCTATTGTGGAAAGACGCGCCCTTCTGGAAACGTAGACCAGTAAAGCCGCCTGTTAAAAGGGGCAAGACTATCACAAAGAAGAAGAAGAAGAAAACCAAAACAGGTGCAGGTGAGTCATCCGTTGTGTGCGAGTCATAGAACATTGAAGAACTATCTGAGGTAAATGTCTAGACTTTCCCCTTATTGTGCCACATGTTGTTCTAATCACTCAATTTATTCTCACGGGGGTGACGTTGAAAGTGACGCCGAAGATGCTGAGGTAATTTCAATATCTTCTGACTCAAATATTTCCTTGGAAAGACCTCGAAGGCGGGTTTGTAGGAAAGTTCCTATGAACCATCCAGATGCTCATTTGGATCCTAACTTCCTTTTGAAGAAGGCTTTATATACTCCAACACTCCACACCTGCAGCTCCTTGGATGATCTTTTGGCGGGTATGTCTGAGAAAACATCTGGTCGTAAAATCCGCATTGTGGTACCTTCTCTTTCTTTATCAAATGTACGTTATTTGTCAATTTTCTTAAGCTGACAAGAATTTTCCAATCTAATCGGTGTTTCCTCCTTCATCTCGCGATTCAGCATCTTCAAAATTGCCTCCCCTTGTTCATCTCCCAGGGTACATTACTACTTGTTTTATCAATGCTTGTTTCAAAATTTCACATGTCATTATATATACCTTAACCTTTCATTTTTAGGGCTCAAGCGAAGAAAAGAAAAACCGGCGGGTCGATGCCAAATAATTAAACACATGAAGTGGAGGAAACAGATGCCCCTATCCGGGATACTCTGGTTGAACTAGCCGAAACTTATGTTGAACCTCCTGGGAGTAATGCTATGGATAATATCACTCACATTCAAGCCCACCCAGCAAAAAACTGATCATCCGACCATGGACCCGAGTCAGAAAGAAAATCTCGTCACGTCAAGCCCCCTCAAGTCATCCAAAGATACCATCACTACTGGAATTCAATTATTTGCCATCAGCCTCTTCTTTGTCGTCTGCTGGCTGATGGCAAAGACCCTATTTGCCGTCAGTCACCAAAATACGGACGACAAAGAGCAGATTGACGGCAAAGATCCTCTTTGCCTCCCCTGCGCCCGCCCCAGCGCCGTCGCCACCCCCGCCTCCCCGCCCCCTCCGCCCGCCCAGCGCCGTCGCCACCCCTCCTCCCCGGAGCTCGGCCTCCCCTCCTCCCCGCCCCCTCCTCCCCGCGCCCCTCCTCGCCGCGCCCCTCCTGCCCGGCTGCCCGCCGCCCCGGCTGCCCCTCCTCCCCGACTGCCCACAGCCCTGGCTACCCACTACCCTCCTATTAGAGGTGAGTTTGTTTTTTGTTTTTTTATTTGATTAGATTTAGTTAGTTGAGTTAGTTGATTGATTTAGTTGATTTAGCTAGGTTATTTGTTATTTGTTAATTTAGAGGTATATTCTATTTTGTTAATTAGTGCTTGGTAGAATAATAGAAGAATAAGTAGATAAGGGAAGAAGAATAAGAAGAGGAGGATGAGGAGGAGGAGGATAAAAAGAAGAAGAAGAAAAAGAAAAAGAGGAGAGAGGAGAAGAATAAAGAAGACAAAAAAGGAAAATAAGGAAGAAGAAGAGGGAAATCAAAAAGAAGGAAGAAGAAGAAGAAGAAGAAGAAGAAGAAGAAGAAAAGGAAGGAAGGAAGAAGAAGAAGAAAAGGAAGAGGAGGGAAAAAAGAAGATGAAGAAGAAAAAAATGACACCTTGACACCCCGACACGATGCCCGAAACCCCGACACGACATCCTGACGACCCCGTGAAAAAAAAACTCTGCGGAGTTGTTAATACGCCGCCCCCGACGCCACTGACCCCCAACCCCCGACCTCCGACACCTCTTCGGCCTCTTGTTGACCGAAAAGTCCCCCGACCACCGACCCCTGACGCCACTGACCCTGGACTCCCGACGACACTAACCCCCGACCACCGACGCCACTAACCCCCAAACTCCGACGCCACCGACACCCGACACCACCGACCCTCAACGGCATTGACTCCCGACGCCACTAACCCCCGACCACCGACAACTCTTCTGCCTCCAGTTGAATGAGAAGGTGCTTTTCGGCCTTCCACCAGCCGATGGGGTCATAGTTTTGTAAATTATGAGTTAGGTCACATATTTTCTGATTATGTTTAAAAAACATCATCTTTGTGTTGATCGTGTGAATTTCAATGTGCAGTTGTTCGACGACCTCCATGTGTGTTGGACGAGCTCCGCCCCTACCTTTGTTGGTGAGCACAAATGACTTCTCCTCCTACCCCCTTAATTTGCTCTGTTCCGGTCTTCGTGCCGATGAAACTTGCTAGCTATAGGTTTCTTCAATCATTAGTATGCGTGACGAGTATGCGTCTCCCTTCGAAAGGGGACATCTATAAATATGCATGTCTTTGCATATTAATAACCGCCCTCCTTTTGAATTGTCCAATGTTATCCATGGACAGCCCAAGTATGTGTAGATTGGGTTCGTTTTCCCATATGCTGTGCTCCGGATCCGATCCAGAAATTCGTCAGTGCATCCCTGTTGTTCTCCGGGTACACATCCTCTCTTCTTATTGCCGAGACGTGTATCAGGAGAACAGCGGGGAGGTGTTGCCGAAATTCTGCGTCGCATCTGGAGCAGAGCATGGGAAAACGAACCCAATCTACACATACTTTGGTGGGATTAGGACCTATCTTTACCTATTAGCGTGTAGGTTGCATGGACGTAATAAAACTGACAAACTTGATTAGCGGATGAATATAGATGATTAATTATATATTTATTTCTGGTGGGCCCATAGGTAGCTAGGCAACATGAGTGCTCGTGCTTGGATGTACACTGGTCACCCTAGTTAGAAAGACATGACCAATGAATGGTCAACAAAAACCAGGGGGTTTGTGAGAGCCGCATTTGCAAATGGCCAGCAAAAAACTGGGTGCCCTTGTCCCAACTGCGACAACTGGAAAAGCAGACAAAGTTTGAAATGGGTAAACACCTGCAGAAGTGGGGTTTTACGCCTAATTATACAGTGTGGACTTTTCATGGTGAGTCTGACCAACATGCAAGAGCTCAGGTGATTCGTCATCGCACCGACGAGCATGGTACCAGGATCGAAGACATGGTGCAAGACTTTGATGATGCTCGGGATTCGGACGATGAGATGGAGGAATCTGCAAAGGCCTTCTATGAAATGTTGGAGTCTTCAAAATGTCCTCTCCACGAGCAGACTGAGCTTTGTCAGCTGGATGCCATCGCGCAAGTAATGGCTCTAAAGGCTCAATTCAACCTAGGCAGAGAATGCTACGAAGCGATGATGACGATATTTGGACGCTTTCTACCCAAAGGCCATGTACTGCCTGCAAACATGTACTAGGCAGAGAAAATCCTCCATGTACTTAAGATGCCCTATGAGAAGATACATGCCTATGAGAATGGATGTGCCTTATTTAGGCTTGAGTATGCGGCCTTGAAGTATTGCCCCATTTGCAATTCTTCCAGGTATATTGTGGTAGACAACGGTATGGATAAGAATAATAAGACCAAAATCCCCATTAGTGTTGTTCGGTATTTGCCTATCGTACCAAGACTTTAACATCTTTTCATGGTCGAAGAGACGGCTAGACTGATGACATGGCACAAATTGGGCAAAAGAACCGAACTAGATGCGCATGGGAACAAGATGCTTGTAGACACTTCAGATGGTTTTGCGTGGAGGCACTTTGATGCATTAGATAAGGATAAATCGGAAGATCCAGGCATCCTAGAGTTGCCATCAGCACGGATGGGTTCAATGTGTATGGTATGACAGAAGCACAATAGAGTTGTTGGCCTATATTTGTCATTCCACTCAATTTCACACCCGGAGAGATTATGAAATGAAAGAACATTTTCCTCACATTGATAATTCCAGGGCCCAACTATCCGGAGAAGAATATGAATGTGTATATCCAACCGCTTAAGGATGAGTTGCAAGAAGCCTGGCATAATGGGATCAAGACCTACGATGCCGCTACCAAAACAAATTTCAAAATGCATGTGTGGTACATGTACTCGACGCATGATTATCCGACATTTGTGACATTCGGTGGCTGGTGTGTGCTTGGAAGGTTCCCGTGCACCACATGCAAGGCAGCTCTTCAGTTCCGTTGGTTGCAGGCTGGTCGCAAGTTTTCTTGCTTCGACATGCATAGACAATTCCTGGATCCTGACCATAAGTTCAGAAAAGATAAGAAGAATTTCATCAAAGGTAGAGTTGTCAAAGACACTGCACCAGCTCCGTTGACAGGCCAACAGGCCCTCGATCAGTTAAACGCTCTTGAGCCTAATCTTTTGCGTCCAGGATACTTCAAAGGGTATAATACGGAACACGCCTGGACTCACAAGTCATGCTTATGGGATCTACCTTACTTCAAAGACCTCCTTTGCCCACACAACATCGACGTGATGCACACTGAAAAGAATATTGCGGAGGCAATTTTTGGTACATTGTTCGGCATAGAGGGGAAGCCAAAAGATAATCCTAAGGCTAGAATCGACATGGAGGCTCTATGTGATAGACCGTTACAAAACTTGCGACAACAGAAAGGAAAGCAAAGCAGAGCGAAGCCAAAGGCATGGTTCTATCTTGAAAGGCCACCTATGAGGGAAATGCTATTGTGGGTGAAAATGCGGTTGATGTTCCCCGATGGGTATGCTGTGAATCTAAAGAGGGGAGCGAGTCTTGAGAAATTGAAAATATTTGGTCTCAAGAGTCATGATTGGCACATATGGATTGAGCGGGTAATGCCGGTGATGTTGCATGGCTTTATCCCTCAGGATGAATGGCTAGTACTGGTAGAGTTGAGCTATTTATTCCGTTCTCTTTGTGCGAAAGAACTATCGCCTGGTGTGCTAGATGAAATGGAAGAGTTGGCGGCAGAGTTGATCTGCAAATTAAAAAAGATCTTTCCACCGGGCTTCTTTAGTCCGATGCAGCATTTGATTTTGCATCTCCCGACCGAGGCGATCCAAAAAAAGTTCGACCCAACCTTAGCATATTCAAAGGGAAGCTCGCACCATCCGGTGCTTCGAAAGGGAAATCGTTGGATGTCGAAGAATGGCGGACCATTTCATTGTATATCTTCACCAACCTAATAGAAGTACGGCCGTACATCGAGTAAGTTCTCGGTAAATTATTGTTCCGCAACTTCTAATTCCTTTCAACTACTCTTATTCCCGGATATTTGATATAGTCGATACGTCACCGAATTCTCGGATGGAGCGGTCATCGAAAAGGATTCCGTGGAAGAGTATGAGCTTCTCGCAAAGCATGGAGGCGACTATCCCAATTTCATATCTTGGTTCAAACAAAGGGTAATTAATTACCATTAATGGCACATTTGATTTCTTGGTCTAATTTACGGCTAATGTATCCATTCTTTCGTATTAAACTTGTAGGCTGATGCAGAGTCTATGGATGCCGACTTGAGACAAGTCGCTAATGGTTTTGACTATAAGGTCCGCTCATTTGACAAATACAACATCAACGGGTATCAATTTCATACCTTTGGCAAAGAGCTATCTATGCCCGACCGAAAGACTACAAATTGTTCTGTCTCTGCTATCGGCGAAGGAGGCACCGAGTATTATGGAAGAGTTGAAGCAATTTATGAACTTCTATTCTATGGTGAAAACCCACCGACCGTCGTAGTCTTCAAATGTTATTGGTTTGAGCCGAGGGAGACTAGAAGGACTCATGAACATATAGGACTAGTCGAAATCAACCAAAACACACACTTAGATGTTCCCGATGTCTATATTACGGCTCAACAGGCGACACAAGTTTTCTATCTACAGTGGTCCTGCCAAACTGATCCAAATCTCAAAGGTTGGGATGTCTTTTATGAAGTGCCACCACATTTTAGACCACCTACCCTTAATGAAGAGGATTACGAACCTCACATTAACCCAGACACATATGAAGGAGAATTCTTCCAAGAAACACGTATGTCCAAGAAACGTTTCAAGAACCGCTCTACTTTTCCTGATAGTGATGATGATGATGCATTTATTGATGATAGTGATGATCATGATGCATTTATTGACCCCGAAGCATATACAGACGAGCACGATTGTTATTAGTTCATGTCATGTATTCAACTATTACTATATAAAAATTTTGAGTTCATGTTAGGTATTCAATTTTTATTAGTCATGTTGGTATTTATGACGATGATACACTTAAATTATATACATTTTATTACTCATTTACACTTTGTCACGATAGTTGTTGAAAGATGGTGGGAAAGGGTCGAAAGCACTCCGAGGATCCTTCTTCGTCGGCGGGTGGTGGGATGGGTACTTCCATTCCTGCCTCGCCTCTTCGGAGAGCTTTGCTCTCTACTCTGCATGGAGGGGCCGCTTCTTCGACTCTCGCGGCCCCTGTGAGAGGAGGTCGACCTACCGTGAAGCCGAGAGGTACTAAAGGTATTACTCATGTTGGTATTTATGTTGTACTCATGTTGGTATTTATGGTGTAGGCATGATGGTATTTATATACATTTTATTACTCATGTTGGTATTTATGTTGTACTAAAGGTACACGTGGCCGCGGGACAGGTAGGGCGGTGGCTGCCACGCATTCCTCGCCGCCACCCCAAGTTGATTCACGTGAGCACAGGACTTCTAGGGTGGATTCATCTGAGGTGGAGGCTACACGGTCTCCGGTTCACGAGCCTCAGGTCGACGAGCCTTCGACCCACGAGACTCGTGTCCTAGAGGCTTCGTTCCAGGCGACTCCGGAGCAAAGCAGGGATGAGGGTACGTCTCGAGAGACCCAGTGGGATACCTGGGCTGAGCCAAGTGTCCATGCTGGTAGCGACGAGGAGCTGGGAGAGGGGGCTACCGTCTACGAGCGTGGTAGTTCGGGGCTCCCGCTCGTGCCGGAGACCCGTGAGCAGAGGTGGTCGATTAAGTCAAATGGGGACAAGTAAGGTAATTTACTTTTATTTAACCTTTTGCCTTCACGTTTTCTCAAATATCTAATGTTTTGGCTTCAATTTATCATATTGCAGGGGTTGGATTGTTGCCAAGGGTGTCCGCAAGCCCAACAACGTCCTTGGTGTGCTTTGCCGTCAAAACTTCCCAGGGTTTGTTACGTTGCCCGATCGGGAGCAAGAGGTAGGAATGACCTGGGAACACTACTTGGGTGCCCCGGCCCCACCGGAGGTGGAGATCGACGGTGTTTTGTGCCACACGAGGGCCGACATGGTGATCCGACAGTTCTGGATAATTTCTCCTTTACACAATTATAAATCAACCATAGCTAGTTATTGTACTAACCGGTGTTGTCTCGTTTGAAGACCTACTATAGGTGTGAGGAGGGATACGAGGAGGACGCGACAAAGGTTATCGAAACCGAATGTCGCCGCCTACTTCAAAACTTTCGGCACGAGGGTCGGGTACAGGTTGTTCGAGATTACTATGCCTCGTGGCATATTAGGAAGGACAAGGCAAAGTGCCGTGATTCTAAGATGGATAAGGAGCATTACATGAAGGTAATTACATATTATTAAGGCTTTGTATTTAGTTTCCTTGATTTGGTTCTTACGCGCTCAAATTTCTCTTTATTATCTTAGGTGCCCCCGAGATGGTGTGTGGATAATATGGATTGTTGGGAGGCCTTGGTGGATGAGTGGTGCTCCGAAACGTGGGAGGCCAGCCACAACAACGCCAAGGAGAGGCATGGCAAAATGGTTGGTGTGCCACACCATCAAGGGAGCGTCAACTTAATTCAATTTGCCGAGAACTGGTTATGTGGTTTGCTTCATGCCTCATGCAATTCATTCCTAATGCTATCTTGAGCCCTTTACTAATACAATTTTCCTCTCTCTCTTTTAGGCACGTCACAATAAGACGGAGGTGCCACATATGTACAACCTGTATGTGATGGCCCATACTTCCTCGTACAAGAAGGTCAAGGCATTCTCTGAGTCTGACCTCGACCATTCAGAAAACTTCACCAACATCTCCTCCCACCACAAGCTCGTGAAGTACGGAGGTCACGGGATGGCGAGGAAAGGGGAGGACTTTAACCCGAGCGAGGGGCCTATTGATCCAGAGCTGGTGATGATAGCTGGCAACGGGAGGCCCCATGGCTCGATTGCCATTGGAGACGGCCTGATACGTTGTCCTAGCACTCTTCGGCAGATAAAGGCACGCCAAACGAGCTCCTGTCCTGAGATAACACCTCGTCCTCGGCCAGTCGAGCTCGCCATCGAGGTTAGTTTAATCAATATGTTTACAATGCTAACAATGAGTTGTGTTGCAGGCTGCTTTTCTGAAAGAAAGAGAGAGGCAATGCAGGCGGTTTTGGCGGAGAAGAATAAGGAGATGAAGGAGCTGGAGGAGAGGACGACTATATTGGTGGAGGCGGAGAGGGCACGGAATGATGCGTCTAACAGGGCCATATACGAGATCTTCATGGTAAGTTTGTTCTTCATATTATTTCAAATCTTGCATTTTAATGTCCATTTCATTCATAACTAAAAAGTTTGACTTGTCGAAACCAAATGTACATTCTATGTGCGAGAAGACCAGCCAAGTCCCTCAGGCGATGCCAGTCATTAACATGGCAGGGACGGTGAGTTTAATTTCGATGCAGTGATCTTAAGAGTGTCGTCATGCTAACGACACATTGCAAACGATGTTTGGTGCAGAAAATCTCCCGAAACGCATCGCACGACCCTTCTATAGTGGAGCCTTCTCCAGGTGAAACAAGCCAGAGCCACCATGCTTCACCACCGTGATGATGATAATGGTATGTTATCCTCCTTCTTCTTCTCTCCTCCTTCTTTTCCTTCTTATTCATCTTCTTCTTTTTCTTCTCCTTCTTCTCCTTCTTCTCCTTCTTCTTCTCTTCTTGCTTCTTTTATTTTTTCTTCTACGTAGCTTATTTTCCCCCAACATAGACATACTTAGCTAATTGTCCTCCAAAATGACATAATTAGCTTAGTTAGGTAAAAACATCATAAGAACCTTGGTTAGCTCATAAAAATGACTAATTTAGCTCCAAAGTGACATAATAAGCTCATAATGGCCTATTTAATAAACAATGACCTATACTTACCTAATTATCCTCCAAAATGACATCATTATCTCCAAAAAGGCATAATTAGCTAATTTAGCTTGAAGAAGAGGACAAGAGGAGAAGAAAGAGGAAAAATGAAAAGAAGGAAGAAGAAGAAGAAGAAGAGAAGAAGAAGAGAAGAAGAAAGAGAAGGAGAAGAAGGAGAAGGAGCTAGCCCTCTCCTTCTTCTTCTCTGCTCCTTATTTTCCTTCTTCTTTTCTTCTTCTTCTCCTCTTCCTTCTCCTTCTCCTTCTCCTCCTCCTCATCCTCGTTCTTCTTTTTCTTCTCCTTCTTCTTCTCTTATTGCTTCTTCTCTTTCTTCTTCTACGTTGCTTATTTTCCCGAACATAGACATAGACATACTTAGCTAATTGTCCTCCAAAATGACATAATTAGCTTAGTTAGGTAAAAACATCATAAGAACCTTGGTTAGCTCATTAAAATGACTAATTTAGCTCCAAAATGACATAATAAGCTCATAATGGCCTATTTAATAAAAAATGACCTAAACTTACCTAATTATCCTCCAGAATGACATAATTAGCTCCAAAAAGGCATAATTAGCTAATTTAGCTCGAAGAAGAGGACAAGAGGAGAAGAAAGAGGAAAAATGGAAAGAAGGAAGAAGAAGAAGAAGAGAAGAAGAAGAGAAGAAGAACGAGAAGGAGAAGAAGCAGAAGGACCTAGCCCTCCTTTTTCTTCTCTCCTCCTTCTTTTCCTTCTTCTTTTTTCTTCTTCTCCTCTTAATTCTCCTTCTCCTTCTCCTCCTCCTCCTCCTCCTTCTTATTTTTCTTCTCCTTGTTCTTCTCTTCTTGCTTCTTCTCTTTCTTCTTCTACGTAGCTTATTTTCCCCAACATAGACATACTTAGCTAATTGTCCTTCAAAATGACATAATTAGCTTAGGTACGTAAAAACATCATAAGAACCTTGGTTAACTCATTAAAATGACTAATTTAGCTCCAAAATGACATAATAAGCTCATAATGGCCTATTTAATAAAAAATGACCTATACTTACCTAATAAAATGACATAATTAGCTCCAAAAAGGCTTAATTAGCTAATTTAGCTCGAAGAACAGGACAAGAGGAGAAGAAAGAGGAAAAATGAAAAGAAGGAATAAGAAGAAGAGAAGAATAAGAGAAGAATAAGGAGAAGGTGAAGAAGGAGAAGGAGCTAGCCCTCCTTCTTCTTCTCTCCTCCTTCTTTTCCTTCTCCTTCTCCTTCTTCTTTTCTTCTTCTTCTCCTCTTGCTTCTCCTTCTCCTTCTCATTCTCCTCCTCCTCCTCCTCCTCCTTTTACTTCTCCTTATTCTTCTCTTCTTGCTTCTTCAATTTCTCTTCTTCTACGTAGCTTAGACTTATCCAACAAAGACTAAATTGGCTAATTATCCTACAAAATGATATACTTAGCTTAGTTAGGTGAAAACATCATAAGAACCTTAGTTAGCTCATTTAAATGACTAATTTAGCTCCAAAATGAAATAATAAGCTCAAAATGGTATAAGAACCTTGGTTAGCTCATGAATATTATATACTTAGCCTGGCTTCCACCTTAATGACATAATTATCCAATTTAGCTCCAAAATGCCTTAGTAATCATAGTTGGCTCAAAAATGACATATTTTACCCAAGTTAGCTCTAGAATGGCCTATACTTAGCTTGGCTTCCACCTAAATGACATAATTAGCTTAGTTAGCTCCAAAATGGCCTATTTAACAAAAAAATGACCTATACTTAGCTAATTATCCTCCAAAATGACATAATTAGCTCCAAAAATGCATAATTAGCTAATTTAGCCCGAAGAAGAGGACAAGAGGAGAAGAAAGAGGAAAATGAAAAGAAGGAAGAAGAAGAAGAATAGAAGAAGAAGAGAAGAAGAAGGAGAAGGAGAAGGAGGAAGAAGAAGGAAAAGAAGGAGAAGGAGGAGAGAAGCTCCTTCTCCTTGTTCTCCACCTTCTTCTCCTTCTTCTTGTCCTTCTTCTTTTCTTCTTCTTCTCCTCTTCCTTCTCCTTCTCCTCCTCCTTCTCCTCCTCCTCCTCCTTCTTCTTCTTTTTCTTCTCCTTCTTCTTCTCTTCTTGCTTCTTCTCTTTCCTCTTCTACGTAGCTTACTTTCCCCAACAAAGACATACTGAGCTAATTGTCCTCCAAAATGACATAGTTAGAACCTTGGTTAGCTCATTAAAATGACTAATTTAGCTACAAAATGACATAATAAGGTCAAAATGGATTAATAATCATAGTTGGCTACAAAATGACATATTTTATCCAAGTTGCTCTAGAATGACCTATACTTAGCTAAGTTCTCTCCTAAATGACATTATAATGCTATGTAGCTCCAAGATGACCTATTCCACCTAACTTAGCTATTAAATGGCCTATACTTAGCTAAGTTCTCTCCGAAATAACCTATACTTCTCTTATTTGTCATTTTGCAGATTATATTCACTTCACGAGAAACTTGGATTATATTGATGGAATGCTTGAATATGGTTTCTTGTACCATGGCTTCGCGGAAGCTTGTATTGAAACTATTGTAGTATATGGATATATATATGAAACTTTGTATATGCATGGATGAAACTTGTGTAATATATCGTTTGGTACGGAAGCAACTTGCATAATATGTATGTACTATGGATGAAAGTTATTTTAATATGGTTATGAGTACGGATTTTTTTTATTTCTATCAAATATATATATATATATCCTGATTATTGTGAAAATTGCTGGATATAATAGAAAATAAAATAAACAGGGGCTGTTTTGAGCCTTTGCCGTCCGCCCACCAACGACAAAGGCCGTAGGGAAGACGGCAAAGGAGATGAGGGCAGACGGCAAAGGGAGGGGCTCGGTGCAAAAGTGGAGGGGGAGAGGGGCTGGGTGCCCCCTTTGCTGTCGGCCTCAAATATGGCACACCACAAAGGGGATGAGGGAAGACAGCAAAGGGAGGAGAGTGACGAGACGATGGGAGGGAGAGTGGGGATGGGTGCCCCCCTTTGCTGTCAGCTCTAAGTATGGCTGACGGCAAAGAGGGTAGGGCAGACGGCAAAGAGGAGAAACCTGACGTTAGTACTTGACGGGAGCGTCTGTGGATCTGTCGTCCCATTTTATTTGCCGTCTGCCCCCTCATGGCAAAGATTCTTTATCGTCCACGTTACAAAAGCAGACGGTAAATAACCTCTTCACCGGATATTTTTTTACCATCTAGTTTTCCATCAGCCAACGGACGGCAAAGCCTTTGCCGTCAGCCATGGATGACGGCAAATTCTCATATTCCTGTAGTGCATGCTTGAAGACAAGGATGTCCTTATTACTGGGACGGGTCACACGACGCCCGTCCTTAATGTGTTGGTTAAGCACACTGCCAAGGATGTCTCAACCGAAATAGACAAAGGGAAAGCTAAACTTGAGCTTCCTAATATTGAGAAACTGAACTTTGAAGAGTTGCACACAGGATATCTAAACTGCCTCTCCATGAGCTGGGACCTGGAAGATGGCCTGGTAAATATGATGAAGAGAAGATACGAGGTATGGTGTTGTGTAATAAGTTACTCCATATATACGCCTGTAGCCCCCAAGGGTCGGGTCATATTCTTGAAGATGTGTCGGGTCTTGTTTTTAACAATCTTGAAAACTTCAACCTGCAGCCCCCAAGGGCTGGGTCATCTTCTTGAAGATGTGTCGGGTCTTGTTTAATAATCTTGAAACCTTCAACCTGTAGCCCTCAAGGGCTGGGTCATCTTCTTGAAGATGAGCCGGGTCTTGTTTAAAATCTTGAAAACCTGTAGCCCCCAAGAGCCGGGTCATCTTCTTGAAGATGAGCCGGGTCTTGTTTAATAACCTTGAAAAAGCTAGTGCATTGGCCGCCAAGTGTCAAGTGTATTGCTTGCAATCTGCTTGAGACTTGATGTCAAATGATCAATCCGACTAGGTAGTACCAAGGTAACTTATCCACCCTGCTTGATTATGAACTATAAGTCAAGTTGACCCATCCTTGAGTGGTATGAAAAAAAGTTTGGTATGTCAACAATACGCCAGGGCTGCAACTAAAGAAAAACTTCGAGTCTCTTTGGCAGAACTTCAAAAAGTCAAGGCTAAGCACATACTATACAAAGAGTTAGCTGAGGCTAAGAAAGCCGCCCTGTTGAAACATGCTGAATACGCCGTGGGTCAGCTGAAACTAGTCAGAGAAGAATTGACTGGTCTTTGGCGACACATCTCCAAGATGACCAGTGTTGTCTTTGGTAAGTCTTTGAGATAGTGCCTATTATAACCATTCTAAGGGAGACAAGGTGCCAGGCGACTTATATTTCATTTGTTCCTTGTAGTCCCTCGATCCGCCAATCTGCAGGTTTAGTGTGTGCTAAAGCTAAAGGCACTATATATCCTGAAAGAAAAACTTGATGCTGGTGGCTTACTCACCATCAAGGTTGTATGGGGTGAAAAAGACCCGGTAAAATACATCAAGGACATGCTGAGGTGGCTCTCAACCATTCCCCAACATATAGAGGAAAAAACAAATCATCCGAACTGAAAGGCCTGATCACAATTATGAGTCGGTCTTTAGCCTATGCTCCAAAACTCAAGCCAGATGAAATAGTCGGCGGGTTTCCTGAGTATAACGATGATGGCGGAGAGTTTACGCAAGAAGACTATGCCCAGTGCATAAGGGATGTTCGTCCTGCAACAAGACGGCTTGCCGAGAGTCTTGACCTGAACAAGTATCAGTCAACCTATGATGATTACCATAAATGTGTGGCACCTCCGAGTTTTGCACCAATGGATTTGACTTCTCAGTGCCGTAAGCATCTTTTTGCCTCTGATGCTGACCCGTCAACCATCTTGACAAAGGAAGCTGAATTTCATGCTTTAATCAATTGCACCTGGGATGTGGACAACTTCCAGATCCAAGACCCCGAAAGCTCGGCATAGGGTGACCCGGAGGCGGCTTAAATGAGGCGATTACCGAAGATGCAACCTGAAGAAACTAGTTGATCCTGGAGGAAACTTACCACCGGGTTAACATGAAAAAACTTTGGCCTTCATGGGCCATGTAATTTCTTTAGGTATACTCAAACAACTATGTATTTCCATGAGTATGGATGGCCAAACTTTGTGGTGTTACTTTGTAATATAAGTTGCCTGCTCGAACTGTCACTGTTCAAGAAGAATATTTTGCTCCTCTCTTTGAAAACAAAGACGTGTAGAGTCACCAAATTTTGGATGAGTCGGTAAAGTTATTGGGTCTCTGCCGGAAAATGTAGCACCAATGAGGTGACAAATAAGCCAGCTCAGTGAGTCACGGCGGGTAGACGAGCTTGCAAGGCTCTTGTCATAACCTAAGAGATTTTTGCAAAAAACTTTATATTTCTAGACTGGTGGATCAGGCTCAAGTCAAGCTTCAGTGAAGCAGGTTCGGTGAACCCATGGTTTGTCTATTTTCCATATGTTGTCTCTCAGAAACACCTCAATGTTTTAACTTTGGAAGTTCAGGGTCCAAGATTGGATTGGCTCGCCAAGAGTACACGGGGCTTATGGGCGAGTCTCAAAACATACAGTCCAGTATAGCAATTGTAATGTTTTAATTTTTTTCTAGCCAAGAGGGTATTAAGGCAGGAATGAATGAGTGAGAAGCCCCCAAGTAACCTATGATCAAGGGAAAACGGGCATAGGATAGCAGAAGACAATGCTATTACTGCTAAACAACCTGGGGACTAGTAGCCCCTAAGTAAGCCGGTTTTTATCGTTCATGATCATACATTAGCGCCTATGTTTGAACCGTACATCATGGAACTTGGTCCTCGTTGGCTTACTAGTATCTATGTTTGAACGATCACAATAGGGCGATTCGTTCTCTTTGATACCAATAGCGTCCATGTTTGAATGGCCTCCTTGGCGGTGACTCATCCTCTTGGGCGGCTTATTTAATCAATAAAGACACATGCTCAACATATAGGCTGAAACGGGAGAGACCCCGAATTTCATGGGCGCCGGCTTTATTGATGGGATAAAAAGAGTACACAAATACTAAACTATGTACAGGGATAAGGATCCAATGGCTCTAAGTGTCCTAAGGCCATAGATGATCAATGTTCCACGGGAGGGTTGTCTCTTCCTCCGAGGTTGGCTTGTTAGGGCGAATATAAATCAAGTAATAAGAGCCTTTGCGAAGGTTTTTGCTGAGGACAAAAGGTCCTTCCCATGGAGGCGGGAGCTTGTGCATGCTAGTGTGATCTTGAATCAGTCGAAGCACTAAGTCCTCCTCCTGGAAGACCCGACTCTTGACCCGTCGACTTTGGTAATCACACATATCTTGCTGGTAGATAGCCGATTGTGCTGTGGCTAAATCACGTTCCTCCTCCAGAGCATCCAAATAATCCTGACGTACTTGCACATTATATGCTTCTACATATGCAGCAATTCTCGGAGAATCATGCCTTATATCGCTTGGAAGAACCGACTCCGCCCCATAGACAAGGAAAAAAGTGTTGGGGAACGTTGCATGGGAAACAAAAAATTTCCTATGCACACGAAGACCTATCATGGTGATGTCCATCTACGAGAGGAGATTAGATCGATGTACCCTCATAGATTGCTAAGCGGGAAGAATTAAGAAACGCGGTTGATGTAGTGGTGCAGCTTCGTGATTAAAATCACCGTTGTCCCACGATCCGTCCCACGAACTGTTCCGATCTAGCGCCGAAAGGACGACACCTCCGCGTTTAGCACACGTACAGCTCGATGACGATCTCAGCCTTCTTGATCCAGCAGTGTTACCGTGCTCCGGTGGTGGTGATGATCTACTCGTGCAGGGCTCTGCCAGAGCTCTGTAGAAATCCGGTCTAGAGGTAAAACTATGTGGAATAGGCTAGAGTTGCACGTGGCAAAGTTGTGTCTCAAAAAGCCCTAAACCACCAATATATATAGGAGGAGAGGAGGGGCTAGCCTTGGGGCACAAGGGCCCCAAGTGTGCGCCGGCCGAAGGGGTGGAGGTGGACTCCTCCTCCAATTCGGTTTGGGAAGGAGGAGTCCTCCGCTTCCTTCCCACCTCCCTCCTTTCCTTTTTTTCTTCTTTCCTTTGGTATTTTTCTTGTGGCATCATAGTCCTCTTGAGCTGACTCCACCAACCCAATAAGGACTTGGTGCACCACCCTAAGGCCATGGGCTCACTCCCCGGTGGGTGGGCCCCTCCCGGTAAACACCTGGAACCCATTCGTCACTCCCGGTACACTGCCGGTAATGCCCGAAACTTTATGGTGACCAAATGGAACCATCCTATATATCAATCTTTGTTTTTGGACAATTCCGAAAACTCTTGCGACGTCCATGATATCATCCGGGACTCCAAACAACATTCGGTAACCAGACATATAACTCAGCTATACTAAAACATCATCGAACCTTAAGTGTGCAGACCCTGCGGGTTCGAGAACTATGTAGTCATGACCCGAGACACTCCTTAGTCAATATCCAATAGCGGGACCTGGATACCCATATTGGATCCTTCATATTCTCCGACGATCTTATCGGTTGAACCTCAGTGCCAAGGATTCATATAATCCCGTATGTTATTTCCTTTGTCCTTCGGTATGTTACTTGCCCGAGATTCGATCGTCGGTATCCGCATACCTATTTCAATCTCGTTACCGGCAAGTCTCTTTATTCGTTCTGTAATAGAAGATCTCGTGACTTACACTTAGTCAAATTGCTTGTAAGGCTTGTGTGTGATGATGTATTACCGAGTGGGCCCCGAGATATCTCTCCGTCACATGGAGTGACAAATCCTAGTCTAGATCCATACTGACTCAACAGACACCTTCGGAGATACTTGCAGAGTACCTTTATAGTCAGCCAGTTACGTTGTGACGTTTGATACACACAAGGTATTCATCTGGTGCCAGTGAGTTATATGATCTCATGGTCATAGGAATAAATACTTGATACGCGGAAAACAATAGCAACAAAATGACACGATCAACATGCTACGTTCATAGTTTGGGTCCAGTCCATCACATGATTCTCCTAATGATGTGATCGAGTTATCAAGTGACAACACTTGCATATAGGTAGAAAACCTTGAATATCATTGATCAACTGGCTAGCCAACTAGAGCCTTGCTAGGGACATTGTTTTGTGTATGTATCCACACATGTATCTATGTTTTCATTCAATACAATTATAGCATGAATAATAAACGATTATCTTGTAATAGGAAATATAATAATAACTATTTTATCATTGCCTCTAGGGCATATTTCCAATAGTCTCCCACTTGCACTAGAGTCAATAATCTAGTCCTCACATCGCCATGCGATTTACATTATAACAAATCTAACACCCATACAGTTCTGGTGTTGATCCTATTTTTCCCGTGGAAGAGGTTTATTCAGCGGATCTGGTACATTCAGATCCGTGTGCACTTTGCAAATATTTACGTCCTCTCCTTCGATGTAGTCGCGGATGAGGTTGAAGCGTCGTTTGATATATATGGTCTTCTTGTGAAACCTTGGTTCCTTTGCTAAGGCAATGGCACCAGTGTTGTCACATAACAGAGTTATTGGATTTAGTGCGCTCGGCACAACTCCAAGATCCATCATGAACTGCTTCATCCACACACCATCCTAAGCTGCCTCCGAGGCAGCCATGGACTCCGCTTCACATGTAGAATCTACTACAACATTTTGCTTGTAACTGCACCAGCTTACCGCACCCCTATTAAGAATAAATACGTATCCAGTTTGAGACTTAGAATCATCCGGATCACTGTCAAAGCTTGCGTCGACGTAACCCTTTACGACGAGCTCTTCGTCACGTCCATAAATGAGAAACATTTCCTTAGTCCTTTTCAGGTACTTCAGAATATTCTTGACCGCCGTCCAGTGATCCACTCATGTATTACTTTGAAACCTGCCTGCCATACTTATGGCCAACCTGGCATATGGTCTAGTGCACAACATTGCATACATGATAGAACCTATGGCTGAAGCATACGGGACGGAACTCATTCGTTCTCTATCTTCCACAGTTGCTGGGCACTGAGTCTTACTCAATTTTATACCTTGTAACATTGGCAAGAACCCTTTCTTGGACTGTTCCATTTTGAACTTCTTCGAAACTTTATCAAGGTATGTGCTTTGTGAAAGTCCTATCAGGCGTCTCGATCTATCCCTATAGATCTTAATGCCTAGAATGTAAGCAGCTTCTCCTAGGTCCTTCATAGAGAAACTTTTATTCAAGTAATCCTTTACGCTCTCCAAAAACTCCATGTTGTTTCCAATCAGCAATATGTCATCCACATATAATATTAGAAACGCCACAGAGCTCCCACTCACTTTCTGTAAATACAAGATTCTCCAACCAATTGTATAAACCCAAATGCTTTGATCACCTCATCAAAGCGCTTATTCCAACTCCGAGATGCTTGCACCAGTCCATAAATGGATTGCTGGAGCTTGCATACTTTGTTAGCATTCTTTGGATCGACAGAACCTTCGGGTTGCATCATATACAACTCTTCCTTCAGAAAACTGTTAAGGAACGCCGTTTTTACATCCATCTGCCAGATTTCATAATCGAAAAATGCAACTATTAATAGCATGATTCAGACAGACTTAAGCATTGCTAACGGTGACAATGTCTCATCGTAGTCAACTCCTTGAACTTGTGAAAAACCCTTTGCCACAAGTCGAGCTTTATAAATAGTCACATTACTGTCTGCGTCCGTCTTCTTCTTAAAGATCCACTTGTTCTGAATAGCCTTGCGGCCTTGAGGTAATACTTCCAAAGTCCATACTTTGTTTTCATACATAGATCCTATCTCGGACTTCATGGCCTCTAGACATTTGTTGGAATCCGGGCCCACCATTGCTTCTTCATAATTCGCAGGTTCATTGTTGTCTAACAACATAATTGATAAGACAGGATCACGGTACCACTCAGGAGTAGTACGTGATCTTTTCGACCTGCGAGGTCCGATAGGAACTTGATCCAAAGTTTCATGATCATCATCATTAACTTCCTCCTCAACCGGTGTCTCTTTGACACGGGTTTCCCCTTGCCCTGCGCCACCATCTAGAGGGGTTAGAGGTTCGACAACCTCATAAGGTTATATCTTCCTCCCACTCAATTCTTTCGAGAGAAACTCCTTCTCAAGAAAAGCTCTGTTTTTAGCAACAAACACTTTGCCCTCGGATTTGAGATATAAGTTGTACCCAACTGTCTCCTTTGGGTAACCTATGAATACACACTTTTCCGCTTTGGGTTGCAACTTTTGAGGCCCAAGCTTTTTGACATAACTATCACATCCCGAAACTTTAAGAAACGACAATTTCGGTCTTTTGCCATACCACAATTCGTATGGTGCCATCTCAACGGATTTTGCTGGTGCCCTGTTTAAAGTGAATGGAGCTGTCTCTAATGCATAACACCAAAATGATAATGGCAAGTCGCTAAGAGACATCATAGATCGCACCATTTCTAACAAAGTACGATTACGACGTTCGGACACACCATTGCGCTGTGGTGTTCCACGCGGTGTCAACTATGAAACAATTCCACATTGTCTTAAGTGAGCACCAAACTCGAAACTCAGATCTTCACCCCCACGATCAGAACGTAGGAACTTGATCTTCTTGTTATGATGATTTTCAACTTCACTCTGAAATTTCTTGAACTTCTCAAACTATCCATACCTACTCAAATCGTCAGTGAAGGTGAGTAAATAATGATATCCGCCGCGCGCCTCCACACTCATCGTACCACACACATCAGTATGTATGATTTCCAACAAGTCACTTGCACGCTCCATTTTTCCGGAGAACGGAGTTTTATTCATCTTGCCCATGAGGCATGGTTCGCACGTGTCAAGTGATTCAAAATCAAGTGACTCTAAAGTCCATTGAAATGGAGTTTCTTCATACGCTTTACACCAATATGACCTAAGCGGCAGTGCCACAAAAACATGGCACTATCACTGTTAACTCTACATCTTTTGGTCTCAATGTTATGTATATGTGTATCATCGTAATCAATATTCAATATGAACTATCCGCTCACATTGGGTGCATGACCATAAAAGATATTACTCATAGAAATAGAACAACCATTATTCTCTGACTTCAACGAGTAACCGTCTCGCAATAAACAAGATCCAGATATAATGTTCATGCTTAACGCATGCACTAAATAATAATTATTTAAGTTCATAACTAATCCTGATGGTAACTGAAGTGAAACTGTGCCGACGACGATTGCATCAACCTTGGAACCATTTCCTACGCGCATCGTCACTTCATCCTTCGCCAGCCTTCGTTTATTCCCAAGTTCCTACTTCGAGTTGCAAATATGAGCAACTGAACTGGTATCGAATACCCAGGCACTACTATGAGAGATGGTTAAGTACACATCAATAACATGTATATCGAATATACCTGATTTTTCCTTGGTCGTCTTCTTATCAGCCAAATACTTGGGGCAGTTGTGCTTCTAGTGACCTAGTCCCTTGCAATAATAACACTCTGTTTCAGGATTAGGCCCAACCTAGGGTTTCTTCGTTGGATTGGCAACAGGCTTGTCGCTCTTATTGGTGTTACCCTTCTTGCATTTTTCGTTTGTCTTGAAACTATTGGTCTTATTGACCATCAACACATGATGCTCTTTCCGGAGATCTGACTCTGCGACTTTCAGCATCTCGAATAAATCGCCGGGTGACTTGTTCATCCCTTGCATGTTATACTTCAACACAAAGCTCTTATAACTAGGTCACAGTGATTGAAGAATTCTGTCAGTGATTGCTTCTTGCAGGAGTTCAATACCCAGCTCAGCTAGACGGTTTGAGTACCCAAACATTTTGAGCACATGTTCACTGACACACGAATTCTCCTCCATCTTGCAAGCATAGAATTTATCGGAGGTCTCATACCTCTCGATCCGGGAATTCTTCTCAAAGATAAACTTCAACTCGTGGAACATCTCAAATGCTGACGCTCAAAGTGACGTTGAAGTCCGGGCTCTAAGCCATACAAGACTGCACATTGAACTATTGAGTAGTCCTCCTTACATGTTAACTAGGCGTTCTTAACATCTTGGTTAGCCGTAGCGGGTGGATCATCTCCTAGCGCAGCATTAAGGACATAGTCCTTCTTCCCAGCTTGCAAGAGCAACTTAAGATTATGAGCCCAGTCTACAAAGTTGCTTCCATCATATTTCAACTTAGTTTTCTCTAGGAACGTATTAAAATTCAGGGTGACTGTTGCGTGAGCATTGATCTACAACAAAAATATTGCAAAGTGGACTTAGACTATGTTTAAGATAATTAGAGTTTAACTAATCAAATTACTGATAAACTCCCACTCAACAAGTACATCTCTCTAGCCATCTGAGTGGTACATGATCCAAATTCACTAACTCAAGTCTGATCATCATGTGAGTTGAGAATAGTTTCAGTGGTAATCATCTCTATGCTAATCATATCAACTATACGATTCATGCTCGACCTTTCGGTATCATGTGTTCCAAGGCCATGTCTGCACCATGCTAGGCTCGTCAAGTTTAACCCGCGTGTTCCGCGTGTGCAACTGTTTTGCACCCGTTGTATGTGAACGTTGAGTCTATCACACCCGATCATCACGTGGTGTCTCGAAATGACGAACTATCAAAACGGTGCACAGTCGGGGAGAACGCAATTTCATCTTGAAATTTTAGTGAGATATCACCTCATAATGCTACCGTCGTTCTGAGAAAAATAAGGTGCATAAAAGTATTAACATCACATGCAATTCATAACTGACATGATATGGCCATCATCTTATGCTTCTTGATCTCCTTCACCAAAGCACCGGCATGATCTTCTTGTCACCGGCGCCACACCATGATCTCCATCAACGTGTCGCCATCGAGGTTGTCGTGCTATCAGTGCTATTACAAATAAAGCTACGACCTAGCAATATAGTAAACGCATCTGCAAACACAAACATTAGTTTAAAGACAACCCTATGGCTCCTGCCGGTTGCCGTAGCATCGACGTGCAGGTCGACATTAAATACTACAACATGATCATATCATACATCCAATATATAACATCATGTCATTGGCCATATCATATAACAAGCATACCCTGCAAAAACAAGTTAGACGTCCTCTAATTTGTTGTTGCATGTTTTACGTGGCTGCTATGGGTATCTAGTATGATGGCATCTTACGTACGCAGAAAACACAACGGAGATGTGCAAATTGCTATTTAACCTCTCTCCAAGGACCGCCTTGGTCAAAACCAATTCTACTAAAGTTGGAGAAACCGACACCCGCCAGTCATCTTAATGCAATGAGGTTGCATGTTAGTCGATGAAACCAGTCTCTCGAAAGCATACGAGTAATGTCGGTCCGGGCCGCTTCAATCCAACAATACCGCCAAATCGAGAAAAGACTAAGGAGGGCAGAAAATCGAACATCAACGTCCACAAAACCTTTTGTGCTCTACTCGATATAACATCTACGCATGAACCTAGCTCATGATGCCACACCTAGGGAACTTTGCATGGGAAACAAAAAAATTCCTACCCACACGAAGACCTATCATGGTGATGTCCATCTATGAGAGGATATTAGATCTACGTACCCTTGTAGATCGCTAAGCGGGAAGCATTAAGAAACGCGGTTGATGTAGTGGTACAGCTTCGTGACTTAAATCACCGTCGTCCCACGATACGTCCGACGAACGGTTCCGATCTAGCGCCAAACGAACGGCACCTCCGCGTTCAGCACACGTACAACTCGATGATGATCTCGGCCTTCTTGATCTAGCAAGCAATATGGAGAAGTAGATGAGTTCTCCAGCAGCGTGACGACGCTCCGGTGGTGGTGATGATCTACTCCTCCATGGCTCCGCCCGAGCTCTGCAGAAATCCGATATAGAGGTAAAACTATGTGGAATAGGCTAGAGTTGCACGTGGCAAAGTTGTGTCTCAAAAAGCCCTAAACCACCAATATATATAGGAGGAGGGGAGAGGCTAGCCTTAGGGCACAAGGGCCCCAAGGGTGCCGGCCGAAGGGGTGGAGGAGGACTCCTCCTCCAATTCGGTTTGGGAAGGAGGAGTCCTCCTCTTGCTTCCCACCTCGCTCCTTTCCATTGGTATTTTTTCTTGTGGCGCCGTAGACCTCTTGCGCTGACTCCACCAGCCCAATAAGGACTTTGTGCACCATCCTAAGGCCATGGGCTCACTCCTTGGTGGGTGGGCCCCTCCCGGTAAACACCCGGAACCCATTCGTCACTCCCGGTACAGTGTCGGTAATGCCCGAAACTTTCCGGTGACCAAATGAAACCATCCTATAGATCAATCTTCGTTTCCGTACCATTCCAAAAACCCTCGTGACATCCGTGGTCTCATACGGGACTCCGAACAACATTCGATAACCACACATATAACTCAACTATACTAAAACATCATCGAACCTTAAGTGTGCAGACCCTGTGGCTTCGAGAACTATGTAGACATCACCCGAGACACTCCTCGGTCAATATCCAATAGCGGGACCTGGATGCCCATATTGGATCCTACATATTCTTCAAAGATCTTATCGGTTGAACCTCAGTGCCAAGGATTCATATAATCCCGTATGTTATTCCTTTTGTCCTTTGGTATGTACTTGCCCGAGATTCGATCGTCGGTATCCGCATACCTATTTCAATCTCGTTACCGGCAAGTCTCTTTACTCGTTTTGTATTACAAGATCACATGACTTACACTTAGTCACATTGCTTGCAAGGCTTGTGTGTGATGTTGTATTACCGAGTGAGCCCCGAGATACCTCTCTGTCACACGGAGTGACAAATCCCAGTCTTGATCCATACTAACTCAATGGACACCTTCGGAGATACTTGTAGAGTACCTTTATAGTCACCCAGTTACGTTGTGACGTTTGATACACAGAAGGTATTGATCTCATGGTCATAGGAATAAATACTTGACACGCAAAAACAATAGCAACAAAATGACACGATCAACATGATACGTTCATAGTTTGGGTCTAGTCCATCACATGATTCTCCTAATGATGTGATCCAGTTATCAAGTGACAACACTTACATATAGTCAGAAAACCTTGACTATTATTGATCAACTAGCTCGCCAACTAGAGGCTTGCTACGGACATTGTTTTGTCTATGTATCCACACATGTATCTATGTTTTCATTCAATACATTATAGCATGGATAATAAACGATTATCTTGTAATAGGAAATATAATAATAACTATTTTATCATTGCCTCGAGGGCATATGTACAACAAAAGGAGTGTAACCCGTGGACCTATTTGGTGTTGTTCTGATGCTCCAAAGTACGGAAGGAAGCTCTTCGACCCAACATTGGACTGCGCTGCAAAGGAATCTTGAGCCGGGATTTGATTCCATGCAAGATTTCCTAGTTAGCCCACTCATCTTGATCATTGGACTGTGGATGAGCCACTATGGATACATCAAGGCGGATGTGCTCTCGTTGACAAAACTCCTTCATTGCCCCCTTAGACAAAAGTACCAGTATCAGTAATGATAGTGTGGGTATAACCAAAACGGAAAATCAGATTCTTGAGGAACTTGACTGTTGTTTATTCCTCACAATTGTTGACCAACTCTCCTTCAACACACTTGGTAAATTTATCAACCGCCACCAAGAGATGGGTATTTTTGTCAGAAGATATTTTGAACGGGCCAACCATATCAAGCCCCCAAACTACAAAAGGCCATGTAATTGGTATCATGCACAACTCCTGAGCCGACACATGTACTTGACATCCAAACTTCTGACATCCATCACATCAACGCACTATATCCTCTGCATCGGCATGAGCCGTCAACCAGTAGAAAGCATGGCAAAAAGCTTTTGACACCAAAGACCGTGACCCAGCGTGAAGTCCATAGTCACCCGCATGTATCTCATTGAGAATATCTCGCCCTTCTTCCAGCAAAACACATCGCTGGAAATCCCCACAGGTACTTCGTTTGTGTAACTCGCCTTTATGTATAACCATGGACTTGCACGGCCGCACGATTTGTCTAGGAAAAATTTCATCAGTTGGCAACTCGCCACGAAGGAGATAAACCATGTACGGTACTGTCGAGTCAAGAATCGCCCGGAGAACCGCTACCAACTGTGATTTCGGGTCAGGAACTCCTATGTCTTCTTTAGAAAATAACTTCACAAAAGGGTTATGTAAGATATCGAAGAACACATTGGGGGGAACAAGCTTACGTTGTGATCCAAGTGGAGATAAATCACCAGACGCCTCGTTCTGTCGACGATCATATTGATCAACCTGGTAGCCATGGAAATAACCTGCCACCTCGGTTACCGCACGCCTGTAAGCCGCCATCAATGGATCCTTAGAATCCCAGGTTCATGATACTTGCCGAGCCACCAGCTCTGAGTTACCTAACACCTAATCCGGCTCAGGTTCATCTCCTTAGCTATCCTGAGCCCATGGAGCAACGCCTCATACTCAGCCGCATTGTTGGTACAAGGAAACATGAGTCGCAAAACATAGCAAAACTTGTCGCCTCGTGGGGAGGATAACACCACTCCAGCCACCGAGCCTTCCAACTGTCTAGAACCATCAAAATGAATAGTCTAGTATGTGTTATCAGGCCTATCTTCCAGAATCTGCAACTCAATCCAATCGTTGATAAAGTCCACCAGAGCTTGAGACTTGATGACTGTCCGAGGCATATACTTCACATGGTGAGGACCAAGCTCTATTGCCCATTTAGCAATCCCTCCCAGTGGCTTCACGGTTCTGTATAATGTCCCCAATTGGCGCAGAACTGGCCATACTTATTGGGTGCTCCAGGAAGTAGTGCTTCAACTTCCGGCTTGCCATAAAAATCCCAAAGACCAGCTTCTCCCAATGTGGATATCGCTGTTTGGACAGGGTCAATACTTCACTGACAAAATATACTAGCCGCTGAATAGGATATTCCTTGCCGTCTTCCTTGCGTTGAACAACCACCACTTTAGATTTAGCAGCAATGTAAAAGGGCATTGGCTCTTTATCAGCCAGGACTGCGAGCACGGGCGGCTCAACAAGTTGCTTCTTAAGGGCCTCAAAAGCCTCATTAGCCGCATCGGTCCAAACGAAGTGATCCGTTTTTCTGAGAAACTAATAAAGAGGGATGGACTTCTCAACAAGGCGACTTATGAAACGACTCAGTGCGACAATACGACCCGCCATACGCTGGACCTGATTAAGGTTAGACGGCTTCCCAAGCGAAGTTATCGCCTTGATCTTGTTCGGGTTAGCTTCAATGCCATGTTCGGACACCAGGAATCCGAGTAATTTTCCCGTAGGAACCCCAAACACGCACTTGGTCGGGTTAAGCTTCATCTAGTACACCTGAAGATTGTCAAATGGTTCTTTGAGATCGGCTAGAAATGTCTTCTTCTTCCGTGACTTCATCATGATGTCATCGACATAAGCATGAACGTTACGTCCAATCTGATTGTGCAAACAATTCTAAATGCAACGTTGATAAGTCGCCCCCGCACTCTTGAGACCAAAAGGCATTGAGACATAGCAAAACGCACCAAAAGGAGTGATAAATGTTGTTTTCTCCTGGTCCTGCTTGGCCATCTTGATCTGGTGATAACCAGAGTACGCATCCAGAAAGCACAAACGCTCACAACCCTTCATAGAGTCAATGATTTGATCGATACGGGGAAGGGCCAAAGGATCCTTCGGACAAGCTTTGTTGAGGATTGTATAGTCGATGCACATGCGAAAAGTGTCGTTCTTTTTGAGAACTAAGACCGGGTTCGCCAACCACTCAGGATGAAATACCTGGACGATGAACCCGGCGGCCAAGAGCAGGGCGACTTCTTCTCCAATTGCTTTACGCCTCTACTCATTTAAACGACGGAGGTACTGATGAACCGACTTCATCTTGGGATCTACATTGAGATGGTGCTCAGCGAATTCTCTCGGTACTCCTGGCATGTTAGAAGGTTTCCATGCGAAGATGTCCCGATTCTCATTGGTGAATTCGATGAGCATGCTTTCCTATTTCGGATCCAAGAAGGTCCGAATGGTAAACTGCTTGGAAGAGTCGTCAGGGATGAAATCAACTTGTTTGGTATCATTAGTCGGCTTGAACTTAAGGGGCGGCTCAGAATCAACCGTTGGCTTTTTGAGCGGGCTCATGTCAGCTAGGTCCACATTGGCCTTGTGGAACTTCAACTCTTCGACAGCGCATGCCGACTCAGCGTATGCGGCGTGTCCTTCTTCGCACTCCTTGGCTATCTTTCGATTTCCATTGACTGTGATGGTGCCCTTGATACCATGCATTTTAAGCTTAAGGTACACCTAACAAGGCCATGCCATGAAGCGGGCATAAGTCGGCCGCCCGAACAAAGCATGATAAGGACTCTTAATTTTGACCTCCTCAAACACCAATGACTCACTCCTGTAATTGCACTCATCACCAAAAGCCACATTCAACTTGATCCACCCAACAGGATATGCCGACTTACCCGGAACAATGCCATGAAAAAGCGTAGTTGAAGGCATCAAGTCCTTCTCATCAAAGTTCATCTGTCGGAAGGTGTCATAATACAGGATGTTGATACTACTACCACCATCCATGAGGACCTTTGAAAGCATGTATTCGCCAACCCGAGGCGCCACCACCAGTGCCAAGTCGCCAGGGTTATCAATCTGAGGCGGGTGATCAGCTCTAGTCCAAGTGACAAGTTGTTCGGACCCGTTTAAGTATGTGGGAACCACCGGCTTAGCCATATTGATGGCCCTCTCCTTTATTTTCTTATCCCTTTTACACGTACGAGTGGTGAAGACTTGGAATTGGCCGCCATTCAACTGCTTAGGATTGCTCTGAAATCCGCCCTTGTTGTTTGGCTGCTGGAAACTGCCCTGGTCATTATACTGCTGATTGCCTTGGCGAGATGACTGTCCAACATTGTTATGTGAGCTGCCTCGCCCTTGAAGACCTAGGTTAGGAAAATCACTGAACGAGCCTCCTCGTAACCCACCCATGCCAAATTGACCCTGCTGGGCACCCTCGTTACCTCCTTGGTGGTCCCGGGACGCCTGAAGACGAAATTCCTGCATTACAAAACAGTTTTCCCAAGAGTGAGTAGACGGGGCACCTGGCGTACTATGCTTAGGGCAAGGTCCCTTGACCAGCTCTTCATAATTGTGCGGCTTCCTCCCGCTAAAGCCCGGTTCTAACCAATGTTCCAATGCTAGTTTCTGGGCCCAGCATTGGCATTAGCAACAAAATCAAACACGCCATCTTACTGCCTTCTTTTTCATTGACCTCCTTGGCTACTCTTGCGCCCGTGAGTTTGAAAGTGGCTTTTAACTCCATCTCCCCTTTTAACTTCACCGGCCTTCTGATCATCAGAGCCGGCATCCTTCATGCCGTATGACTCAGAATATCTAGTGAGGGTGTCCATCCACTCGCCCCTATCGTGCACCTTTCGCTTAAGACGACCAAGCTTCAACACCACAAGCTGGAAATGACGTTTCTTTTCCAATATCGGCACAACCTGAGTTGCCGTGATGTCATCCGAAGAATGTATAATCTCTGCGACCCGCCTCGTCTAGTGATGAGCTGATTATTCCGCCTGCTGAACACAATGTTGAAGATCTACAATATTCATTGGACACTTGCATGTCCCTCGAAAGTTCTTAACGAAATGCTCCTTGAGTTCCGCCCAAGTGTTGATGGAATTGGGTGGTAGATTCTTCAGCCACGTGCGAGTCGGTCCTTCTAACATCATGGTGAAATACTTGGTGCATCCCGCATCACTAGTATCAAGTATGTCCATGGCCAGCTCATAGCTCTGAACCGACGCCACTGGCTCAAGATTGGGCGTATAGTTGGGTACCTTACGCGGGCCCTTGAAGTCTCTGGGCATGTGCTCATTGCGTGGAGCGAAAGATAGGCAGGGGACGCCTACATTCCATCATCCCTGCCCCCTGTACCCAGGAGCCAGCTGGGTTAATGGTGGAACTCCCTGACCCGCCAATGTCGCCGTCGCCTTTGCTTCTACCTGTCGGGCGGCTCGTGCGGCATTGACAAGCGTCCGAGCATTTAATGTCGGCGGCTCGGGTGGGTTGATTTGAGATTGGTGTTGATGGCCTCCGCTAGAAACCGACGGGGGATGATCTAGGCGACTCTTCGTGTGTCTTGCTTGTGGCCTGGAGTGCAGTCGATCACGACTGTATGAAAACTGCGCCTGCTGGACCACCGTCGTCTTTAAAATCTCGATGGCATTCCGTGCCTCCACCTCAAGCGCAGTGTGCTGCTACGACATCAAAAGTCCTTCCCCGGCAACGCCAGGAATTCTTCTTGCTACTTCTCTTGCTTGCGTCGTTTTTTTCCCTTGAAGAGGAAAGGGTGATGCAGCACAGGAGCAGTAAGTATTTCCCTCAGTTTGAGAACCAAGGTATCAATCCAGTAGGAGAATCTCATCAAGTCCAGAGTACGTGCACAAACACAAAGAGATTGTACCCAACGCTATAAAGGGGTTGTCAATCCCTTCAAGATTGATTGCAAAGTGAGATCTGAAGGCGGAAAGTGCAACAAAGGAAAAGTGTAAGGCTGAAAATATGATGTGGACTAGACCCGGGGGCCATAGTGTTCACTAGAGGCTTCTCTGAAAATAGAAAATATTACGGTGGGTGAACAAATTACCGTCGAGCAATTGATAGAACCGCGCAAAGTCATGACGATATCTAATGCAATGATCATACATATAGGAATCACGTCTGAGACAAGTAGACCGATACTTTCTGCATCTACTACTATTACTCCACACATCAACCGCTATGCAGCATGCATCTAGTGTATTGAGTTCATGACGAACAGAGTAACGCCTTAAGCAAGATGACATGAGGTAGAGGGATAATCTCAAACAATGATGAAAACCCCATCTTTTTACCCTTGATGGCAACGACATGATGCGTGCCTCGCTACCCCTTCTGTCACTGGGCGAGGTCACCGCACGGTATGAACCCAAAACCAAGCACTTTTCCCATTCCAAGAATCATAGATCTAGTTGGCCAAACAAAACCCACTACTCAAAGAGAATTACAAGGATATGAAATCATGCATAAGAGAGATCAGAAGAAACTCAAATTAGATTCATAGATAATCTGATCTTAAATCCACAATTCATTAGATCTCGACAAACACACATCAAAAAAAGATTACATCGGATAGATCTCCATGAAGATCATGGAGAACTTTGTATTGAAGATCCAAGAGAGAGAAGAAGCCATCTAGATACTAGCTATGGACCCGTAGGTCTATGGTGAACTACTCACGCATCATCGGAGAGGTCATGGTGTTGACGAAGAAGCCCTCCGTGTCCGAATCCCCCCTCTGGTAGGGCACCGGAACGTGCCTGTTGACATGCAACTATTCCTTACTTGATGCCTCCCGGGCAACGGCGCCAGAAAAGAGTTGCTTCCAGTTGCTCAACAATTAGCAATTGTCTTGCAATGGCCCACCAGCGTGTGGGATCGCGGCAGCTTTCGAGGGTAGAGTATTCAACCCAAATTTGTTGGTTCGACACGATGGGAATGAAAGGATATTCTCGAGTATTAGCAGTTGAGGTGTCAGCTCAATCACACCTGAAAGATTAGTATCTGCAAGAAGGATATAAGCAGCAAAAGTAGTATGATAGCAACGGTGCCAGAAACGATCTGTTGACAAGGCAGATTGTTCTCAACTGAAGTATCAATGGCGCCAGAAAAGTATTGTAGCAGGAAGTAGCAGTGTAAGGAGTAAAAGCAATGGCAAGGAACATCAGTAGTGATAGGAGTAGCAAGTCGCAACAACAAGTAAGTAACAGCAACAACAAGTAACAGTAGTGGAAACAGTAGTGGCAGCAGCAGCAGGACAAAGCAAGTAACAGTAGCAGCAAGTAACAGTAGCAGCAATAGTAGTAACAGGAGTAGAAGCAGAGCATGTAACAGTAGCAACAACAGTAGTAATAGCAGCAGGGCAAAGCAAGTAACAGTAGTAACGGCAGAGCAAGTGACAATGGCAGTGGGAGAAACTCGTAGGCAATGGATCGGTGATTTGTTGGATGACATTCATCATGCAACAGTTATAACACGGATAGATATGTGACTAGCTCCCGTTCGTCAATGTGATGTAGGCATGCATTCCGTGTGTAGTCATACGTGCTTAGGGAAAAGAACTTGCATGACATCTATTGTCCATCCCTCCCATGGCAGCGGGGTCCAAATTGATACTACAGGATATTAAAGTTCTCCTTTTAATGAAGAACCGGACCAGCACATTAGCACTTGGTGAACACATGAACTCCTCAAACTATGGTCATCACCGGGAGTGGTTCCGGTTATTGTCACTCCGGGGTTGCCGGATCATAACACATAGTAGGTAACTACAACTTGCAAGATTGGATCTAAAACACACATATATTGGCGACAACATAATAATTGCAGATCTGAAATCATGGCACTCGGGCCCTAGTGACAAGCATTAAGCATGGCAAAGTAGTAGCAACGTCAATCTCAAAACATAGTGGATACTAGGGATCAATCCTCGTCAAAACTAAGTCGATTACATGATAGATCTCATCCTAAGCATCACCGCCCAGCGAGCCTACGAATAGATTACTCATGAACGATGAAGAGCTTCATGGAATTGGAGAGGGAAGAAGGTTGATGATGATGATGGCGACGATCTCCTTGATCCGGAGCCCAAAACGGACTCCAGATCTACCCTCCAGGGCAAGAACGGGATTTGGCAGCGCCTGTGGATCGTGAAACGCGATGAAATCTTCTCTCTTGATTTTTTCCGGGACGAAAGGGAATAAATAGTGCTGGAATTCGGGGCGGCAGAGCCACATGGGCCCCACAAGCCCTGACGGCGCGGCCTGGGGGATGGCCGCGGCCACAGGGCTTGTGGCCCAATGGCTCACCCCCTACGGTGGATCTTTGAGAAGGTATTTTTCATATTTTCGGGAAATATTCTCCGTAAATTTTTAGGACGTTCCGAGAACTTTCATTTCTGTACAAAAACAACACCATGGCAATTCTGCTAAAAACAGCGTCAGTCCGGGTTAGTTCCATTCAAATCATGCAAATTAGAGTCCAAAACAAGTGCAAAAGAGTTTGGAAAAGTAGATACGATGGAGACGTATCAACTCCCCCAAGCTTAAAACCTTGCTTGTCCTCAAGCAACTTAGTTGACAAACTGAAAGAGAAAGAAAAACTTTGACAAACTCTGTTTGATCTTGTTGTTGCAACTATGTCTAACTCATAACCAGAATTTCAGCAAAATCACAAGTTAACCACATAAGCAAGTGACACAAAGGTCTCACGGTAAACTAATATCAATGGCATAATCAGCTAGCGAGCAAATAATAATGAGTTTCAAATACCAACAATTCAATCAAAACAAGCATGAAGCAATATGAATAGGTGGTATCTCGCTAGCTCTTTCTTAGACCGCAAAACATAAATGCAGAGCACTTTCAAAGATCAAGGGCTGACTAAACATTGTAATTCATAGCAACGAAGATCCAGTCATAGTCATACTCAATATAAATCAAAAGCAAAGCATAAAAATGACAAAGGTGCTCTCTAATTGGTGCTTATATAAGAAGAGGATGACTCAATAGGAAAATAAATAGACAGGCCCTTCGCAAAGGGAAGCATTGATTTGCAGAGGTGCCAGAGCTCAAGCTTTGAGAACAGAGATAATAATTTTGGGTGGCACGCTTTCATTGTCAACACAATGACCAAGAGTTCTCAATATCTTCCATGCTACTCATGCTATAGGCGGTTCCAAACAGAAAATTAAAGTTTTAACTCCCCCACCATCAATCAATCACACTCCACGGCTAGCCGAATCCTCGGGTACCGTCCATACTAACCACAATCCGGGGGGAGTCTTTTTTTATAGTTATGTTTTTGATTTAAGCGTGGAACAGGGCATTCCAATTACCGGCCCCTTTCTCGTGAATGACAGTGAATAAAAACTTGTCGAGGATAACACTCCTAACATGGAAAATACCAATAGCCCCCTATCACCACATGAGCGGTTCAGGCATGCGAAACAGATTATTTCTTGAAGGTTTAGAGAATGGCACATGCAAATTTACTTGGAACGACACGTAGATACCGCAAATAGGTAGGTATGGTGGACTCTCATGGAAATATTTTTTGGGTTCATGGAAGTGGATGCACAAGCAGTATTCCGCTTAGTACAAGTGAAGGCTAGCAAAAGACTGGAAAGCGACCAACTAGAGAGCGACAACAGTCATGAAGATGCAATGAGTTTGACTAACATTGAGTGCAAGCATGAGCAGGATATAAATCACCATGAACACAAACATCAAAGAGGCTATGTTGATTTTGTTTCAACTACATGCATGAACATGCGCCAAGTCAAGCCACTTGAATCATTCAAAGGAGAATACCATCCTATCATACTACATCATAGTCATCTCGAAATCTATGTTGGCATTCAAGACAAACCATTATAAGGTCCTAGCTAATTAAGCATGGCATCAGAAACTATGATCTCTAAGTTGTCATTGCAAACATGGTTCTCTCTCAACAAATCTGAATCTGGGACGACAAGCTAGTCATATTTACAAAATCAAAATAGATAGAGTTCATACCAGCTTTTCCAGTCTCAGTCACTTCATCATATATCATCATTATTGCCTTTCACTTGCATGATCGAACGATGTGAACAATAATAAGAGTGCTCGTGCATTGGACTAAAGTTGGAATCTGCAGGCAAACACAAAGGAGAAGAAAAAGTAATATGGCTCTTTGAAAGCTAAACAGGTATGCATGCAAGATCCACTAAACATTGTAACCAATATCTTCTACCTTGACCCAAAAAAAAGAAAACTATTTACACGGGAAAGCTCCCAACAAGCAAAAGAAGAAAGGAAAATATTTTTGGGTTTTCTCAAAAGGACACAAAACGAGAAAACAAGAAAACGAAAATAAACTAGCATGGATAATACAATTGCAAAGTGTAAACACCGACTAACAAAGTGAAAGCATAAGCATGAACGTAAAGTTGGTGCAAACACGTACTCCCCCAAGCTTAGGCTTTTGGACTAGCTTGGTATACTCCCAAGGACGGTCCTGGCGAAACCCAAAATAATAATCGGGGTTATACGGGAGCGCTGCAGCCACTGCCTGAATAGCTGCCTCACGGAGACGAGCAGCCGTCGCCTCCCTCTCATACTCCTCCGCCTCTCCTCTGGTTATGTAGTATCTCCGTTTTACCTGAAAGTCAAAGAAAGCAGGAGAAGGAAGGGTAATATGGAAAACATGCTGCCGGTTAAATATCAATCGGTATAGGAGAAATTCATGATCCCTCTCAAGGAACTGGTAGTGTGTCATGGCGACGCGGTGAAGGAAAGCTCTATGGAGCGGGGGATCTCCTGCGCGGATGGGTACTCCAAGAAAATTTGCTATGCGAGTGGCATAGATGCCGCCAAAGAAATCCCCATAAATAGCATTCTTATTCAGCCTCCTTGCTATAATAGCTCCCATGTTGAAGCTTTTGTCACCCGTCACTGCGCTCTTAAGGATACTAAGGTCGGATGCGCATAGGTGACAATGTTCAACCTTGCTGTTAATGCATATACCTATGAAAAGGGCAAAGTAGTGCAAGGCAGGGAAATGAATGCTTCCTATGGTAGCTTGCTGATGTCTCTAGTTTCTCCAACAATTATACTAGAGACAAAACCTCTAACCGAAGACTTAGCAGGATCATTAAGACTACCCCCATCGGGTATCTTGCAAATCCTATTGAAATCCTCCAAATCCATGGTGTAGGATTTATCATACAGATCAAACATTATGGATGAGTCACGACCAACTGAAAATTTAAATCTACGCACGAAAGAGGCAGTGAGCATTGCATACTGTTCACATTTATCTGAGTGGAATTCTTTTAACCCGGCATTGCGGGCAAGTGTATCAAACTCATCCTTGAAGCCTGCTTCGATCATGAACTCATCGGAAGGCTATTCACATGGTTGTACAGGTGCGTCCCTTAGTTGATAAGGATCGGGCTCCCGAATAGAAAGACGGGGACCCTTCTTACTTGAGGAACCACCATGAAACTTCCTCCAGAACATAATTTCTTTTTGCTGAAATTTTTGAAGTTCAAAAGAAAAGTGAATAAAGACCAACCACACCTTGTAGAAACTACTCCTACTAGTGCCTAGAGACCGTATCACACGCTAAAACTACTTGGGACCAGCTAAAATCAACATTTCAAGCTCAAGAACAGGGTCACCAAGGTAGCAAGAATACGCGAAGGATAAAGCACTAGAGTAGAAACTAATTGGACCAATGGAGGAGTCACTTACCAAGGAGTAATTTCCCCCAAAACGGTTCGGAGAATGGTGCTTTGAGCAAGGAGATCGAAAATCACACCCAAATGAGCAAGAACACGGGTTTGAGCTGCGAAACAATTTTTTCTGGAGGTAGAAGAAGAGGATGGGAGCTGGAATGAGTGGAGGTGGTCCCTGTGGGCTCCACAAGCTTGGTGGCCACGACCAGGGGGGAGGCCGCGGCTACAGGGCTAGTGGCCCACTGGTGTGGGCCCCAGGGCAGCTCTCAGTCCTAGTATTTTTCAAATATTCCAGAAAAATCATACTAGATTTTCACAGCGTTCGGAGAACTTTTATGTTCCGGGTACTTTTCCACCGGACGCTAAAACAGGAAACAGGGAAAACTAAACTAAATATATCATTTTTCTTCTAAGCAACAAAAAGTGAAAGCTTAAAACAGAGGTTTGTGACTCTTTGATTCATCCATTTCATGGTCATCGAAAGAAATCCGTCAATGGGGTTGATCAAATCCTCATGAAAAAACCTTTTCAAATCGTAAGAGGAAACAGAGAATTGTCGAATAGCCACTGAGTAACCTCAATGGGGATATGAATCTCCCCAACAAGCAAATCATACTTCATCTTAACACGAGGAATAGGGCATTCAAAGTTCCCAATAAGAATCGATGAAGTTTTTTTTGATAGCATTGATGCAATGTACTTGATATCGTTTCTTCGGAAAGTGCACTGTATGCACATTACCGTTGACATGGAAAGTGACATTTCCTTTGTTGCAATCTATAACAGCCCCTACAGTGTTTAAAAAGGGTCTTCCGAGGATGACCGCCATGGCATCGTCCTTGGGAATATCCAAGATAACAAAGTCTGTTAAGATAGTGCTGTTAGCAACCACAACAGGCACATCCTTGCAAATGCCGACAGGGAAAGCAGTTGATTTGTCGGCCATTTGCAGAGAAATTTCAGTGGGTGTCAACTTATCCAGTTCAAGTCTATGATAAAGAGAGAGAGGCATAACACTAACACCCGCTCCAAGGTCACATAAGGCAGTTGTTACGTAGTTTCCTTTAATGGAGCAAGGTATAGTGGACACTCCGGGATCATCAAGTTTCTTAGGAGTTCCACCCTTGAAAGTGTAATTGGCGAGCATGGTGGAGATCTCAAGATCTGGTATCTTCCGTTTATTAGTCACGATATCTTTCATGTACTTGGCATATGGAGACATTTTGAGCATATCAATTAACCGCATCTGCAGAAAGACGGGTCTCAACATTTGAATAAAGCTCTAAAAATCCACATCATCCTTTTTCTTGGATGGCTTAGGAGGAAAGGGCATGGGTCTCTGAACCCATGGTTCCCTTTCTTTACCATGCCTCCTAGCAGTGAAGTCATTCTTATCGTATCTCTTAGGTTGTGGGTTATCAGGATTAACCGTAGGTTCAATCTCCACATCCTTATCATTGCTAGGTTGAGCATTATTGTGAACATCGCTGTCCATATTGTCACAAGGTTCATGTTCATCACCAGATTGTGTTTCTGCATCACACGCAGAAATATCATTTGGTTCTTCAGGTGTGACAGTATTTGGTGAACTGACATGTAGGGTTCTATCATCCTTCTTCTTATTCTTAGGATGACTAGGTGTATCAGCATTAATTCCTTGAGAATCTTGATCAATTCTCTTAGGATGGCCTTCAGGATACAAAGGTTCCTGAGTCATTTTGCCTCCTCTAGTAATGACCTTGATAGAGTTGTCATTTAATTCATTGAGCAAGTCATTCTGAGCTTTAAGTACTTGTTCTACCTGAGTAGTAATCATAGAGGCATGTTTACTCAGAAGCTTCAGATCATTGACATTTCTGTCTACACAAGCACTTAAATTACTAAGCATACGAGTACTTTGTTCCAATTGTATGCTAACATAATCATTGAAACTATGTTTTTGGTAACAAAGTTGTCAAATTCATCAAAGCATAGGCTAGCAGGTTTATCAAAAGGAATATCACTCTCACCAAACGTACGCAGAGAATTTAACTCTACTACTTGTATCGGGTTGTCGAGACCATGGATCTCTTTGATGGGCGGTAGATTTTTGACTTCTTTAGATCTCATGCCTTTCTCTTGCATAGATTTCTTGGCTTCTTGCATATCTTCGGGACTGAGGAATAGAATACCTCTTTTCTTAGGAGTTGGCTTAGGAGGTGGTTCAAGAATAGTCCAAGCATTATCGTTGATCAAGATGTTAATCAGTAGGATCTCAGCTTGTTCTATAGTTCGTTCCCTAAAAACACAACCGGCACAACTATCTAGGTGGTCTCTACAAGCATCGGTAAGTCCGTTATAGAAGACATCAAGTATCTCGTTCTTCTTAAGAGGGTGATCAGGCAAAGCATTCTGTAGCTGGATGAGCCTCCCCCAAGCTTGTGGGAGACTCTCTTCTTTGAGTTGAGCAAAGTTGTATATTTCCTGCAAGGCAGCTTGCTTCTTATGGGCAGGGAAATATTTCTCACAGAAGTAATAGACCATATCCTGGGGACTATTCACACATCCAGGAGCAAGAGAAGTGAACCAGGCTTTAGTGTCATCCTTTGGAGAGAAAGGAAACAGCTTAAGGATATAGTAGTAGCGGATCTTCTCTTCACTAGTGAAAAGGGTGGCTATATCGTGTAGTTTGGTAAGATGCGCTACTACCGTCTCAGACTCATAACCGTGGAAATGATCAGATTTGACTAGAGAGATTATCTCAGGGTCGACAGAGAATTCATAATCCTCAATGGTGATAAAGATAGGTGAAGTGGCAAACATCGAGGCGTATTTAATCCTAGCTTTCAGAGATTTTTCCTTCCACTTGAGAAGTGATTTCTCAGCGTCATAGGCATCCTTACACGCAAGAAAATCCTCAGCTATCTCTCCCTCCATAACATAACCCTCAGGTATATCAGGCAATTCGTATCTAGGAGAGCTATATCTAGCAGGGCAAAAGCAGGTTCTATCTCAATAGTATCGGCAGTTTCAGAAGCTTCACGAGCATTGACAGTAACTCTAGCAATATGAGCATCGAGAAATACCCCTAGTGGCATATCAGGCAAAGCAGTATCAAGCATAGCATCTCTAGAAGTATCAGGTATAGCATCTCTAGCAGTATCAGGCATAGCATCTCTAGCAATATCAGGCATAGTAGCATCATAAGCATCATCAATAGCAGTAGCATCTCTAGCATCATCTAGCACACGCGACATATCAAGATTTCTAGCAGGAGGTGCTGTCGCAAACTTACTCATAACTGAAGGTGAATCAAGTGCAGAGCTAGATGGCAGTTCCTTACCTCCCCTCGTAGTTGAGGGCCAGACTTTGGTTCTTGGATCTTTCAGATTCTTCATAGTGATTAACAGATATAAATCCCAAGTGAGTCAGAGAATATAGCTATCCTTCCCAGGCAACGGCGCGAGAAAATTGCTGTTGACGTGCAACTATTCCTGACTTGATGCCTCCCCCGCAACGGCGCCAGAAAAGAGTTGCTTCCAGTTGCTCAACTATTAGCAATTATCTTATAATGGCCCACCAGCGTGTGGGATCGCTGTAGTTTTCGAGGGTAGAGTATTCAACCCAAATTTGTTTGTTCGACACGATGGGAATGAAAGGACATTCTCCAGTATTAGCAGTTCAGGTGTTAGCTCAAGCACACCTGAAATATTAGTATCTGCAGGCAGGATATAAGCAGCAAAAGTAGTATGATAGCAACGGTGCCAGAAACGATCTGTTGACAAGGTAGATTGTTCCCAACTGAAGTATCAATGGCGCCAGAAAAGTATTGTAGCAGGAAGTAGCAGTGTAACGAGTAACAGTAGTGGCAAGGAACAGCAGTAGTGACAACATTAGCAAGTAGCAACAGCAAGTAAGTAACGGCAACAAGTAAAAGTAGTGGCAGCAGCAGCAGGACAAAGCAAGTAACACTAGCAGCAAGTAACAATAGCAGCAATAGTAGTAAAACTAGTAGCAGTAGAGCAAGTAACAGTAGCAGCAAGTAACAGTAGCAGGAACAGTAGTAACATCAGCAGGGCAAAGCAAGTAACAGTAGTAACGGCAGAGCAAGTGACAATGGCAGTGGGACAAACTCGTAGGCAATGGATCGGTGATTTGTTGGATGACATTCATCATGCAACAGTTATAACACAGAGAGATATGTGACTAGCTCCCGTTCGTCAATGTGATGTAGGCATGCATTCCGTGTGTAGTCATACGAGCTTAGGGAAAAGAACTTGCATGACATCTATTGTCCATCCCTCCCGTGGCAGGGGGGTCCAAATGGATACTGCGGGATATTAAGGTTCTCCTTTTAATAAAGAACCGGCCCAACGCATTAGCAGTTGGGGAACACATGAACTCCTCAAACTATGGTCATCACCGGAAGTGGTTCCGGTTATTGTCACTCCGGGGTTGCCGGATCATAACACATAGTAGGTAACTAGAACTTGCAAGATCGGATCTAAAACACACATATATTGGCGACAACATAATAATTTCAGATCTCAAATCATGGCACTCGGGCCCTAGTGACAAGCATTAAGCATGGCAAAGTAGTAGCAACATCAATCTCAGAACATAGTGGATACTAGGGATCAATCCCCGTCAAAACTAACTCGATTACATGATAGATCTCATCCTACTCATCACCGCCCAGGGAGCCTACGAATAGATTACTCACGAACGATGAAGAGCTTCATGGTATTGGAGAGGGAAGAAGTTTGATGATGACGATGTCGACGATCTCCTTGATTCGGAGCCCATAACGGACTCCAGATCTGCCCTATAGGGCAAGAACGGGATGTGGCAGCGCCTTTGGATTGTGAAACGCGATGAAATCTTTTCTCTTGATTTTTTCTGGGACGAAAGGGAATAAATAGCGCTGGAATTGGGGGCGGCAGAGCCACGTGGGCCCCACAAGCCCTGACGACGTGGCCTGGGGGGGTGGCCGCGGCCTCAGGGCTTGTGGCCCACTGGCTCACCCCCTCCGGTGGATCTTTGCGCAGGTATTTTTCATATTTTCCAGAAATATTCTCCGTAAATTTTCAAGACGTTCCGAGAACTTTCATTTCTGCACAAAAACAACACCATGGCAATTCTGCTGAAAACAGCGTTAGTTCGGGTTAGTTCCATTCAAATCATGCAAATTAGAGTCCAAAACAAGGGCAAAGGAGTTTGGAAAAGCAGATACGATGGAGACGTATCAGTGCCCGAGATGGCATCTTGCGGAGATAGAATCTTGCGGCGGCGGAAAAGTACTTTCAATGATCTCTTGATTTTTTTCTGGGATTTTAGGGAATATATAGGTGCAAAACCAAGGGCAGAGGTGGCCTAGGGAGCCCACAAGCGAGGGAGGCGCGGGCCCCACTGGTCGCGCCATGAGGGCTTGTGGGGTCCCTGCAGGCCCCCTACCGTGATTCTCCGGCTTACCGATATTTTTCTGTTTCGGAAAAAATCTTTTTGGCAGTTTCATTCCGTTTGGACTCCGTTCAAAATCCTCGTCTGAAAGGGGTCAAAAACATGGAAAAAACAGGAACTGGTAGTTGGCAGTGAGTTAATAAGTTAGTCCCAAAAAATATATAAAAGGCATGCAAAACTTCCAAAGTTTGACAAGATAATAGCATGAAACCATAAAAATTTATAGATACGTTGGAGACGTATCAAGCATCCTCAAGCTTAACTCCTGCTCGTCCTCTTGTAGGGAAGTGATAAAGAATGAATTTTTGATGTGGAATGCTACCTAGCATAGTTGTCCTTTGCAACTTCTTTCACGTGACATGAATGTTCAGATCCGTAAGATTCAAAACAATAGTTTGCTATTGACATGAAAACAATAATACTTCAAGCAAACTAGAAAGGTAATCATGAACTTTCAAAATAACAAGGCCAATGAAAGTTATCCCTACAAAATCATATAGTCTAGCTATGCTCCATCATCCTCACACAACGAATGTAAATCATGCACAACCCCGGTATTGGCCAAGTAATTGTTTTCACACTCTTACTTTCTCAAACTTTTTATAACTATCACGCAATACATGAGCGTGAGCCATGGATATAGCACTAAAAGTGGAATAGAGTGTGGTGGTGGTTATGAGACAAAAACGAGGAGATGGTCAAATTGACTCAGCGTATCAAAGGGCTATGGAGATTCCCATTAATAGATATCAATGTGAATGAGTAGGGATTGCCATACAAAGGATGCACTAGAGCTATAAGTATGTGAAAGTTCAAAAGTAGAACTAGTGGGTGTGCATCCAACTTGCTTGCTCACGAAGACCTAGGGCAATTTTGAGGAAGCCCATCATTGGAATATACAAGACAAGTTATATAATGAAGATTCCCACTAGCATATGGTGGTGACAAAATGAGAGGCTCTCAAACATGAAGAACATGGTGCTATTACGAAGCACAAGTGTGGAAAAAGATAGTAGCATTGTCCACTACAGGAATCACCTTCTTTGTCGTCTGCCATCACAGACGGCAAAGACAATATCCCGGACGGCAAAGACAATACCACACACGGCAAAGATTGTCACGGCCGGCAAAATTTCTGCGTCAGCCTACGACGACATAGGACCTTCTTTGCCGTCTGCCCGCGCAAGGCGGACGGCGAAGCTCTTTGCCGTCAGCTTTCCCCAAGAGCTGTCAGCAAAGCTCTTGAGACGGCAGCAGACACGCGTTGCCTCCGTTAGGGGTTAACGGAGCCTTTGCCGTATTCCTCCCCGTCCATCTTTGCCATCTGCCTTCTCCTCCCCTCTCCTCCCCCTCCATCTTTGTCGTCTGCCTCCACGTCCATCTTTGCCGTCTGCCGGGTCCTCCCCTCCCCCTCTCTCCACTCTTTGCCGTCTGCCTCCTCCTCCCCTCTCCTCTGTTCCCTCTTCTTTGCCGTCTGCCCCCTGGAGGCTGACAGCAAAGAGACTATATGCCGAGCTGCTACTGCCCAGGTTGCATAGCTGGGCGCCATGTGGCACCTTTGCCTACGGTCAGCTGACGGCAAAGGCCTTTGCCGTCAGCTGACAGATGGCAAAGAGCCTATATTGTCACATTTTTGTTTATTTTTTCTATTTCACAACACATATACATATAATTCATAGAACACATATGATAAATAGGTCACAACACATATATGATATACATATAAAGCTCATCAATGCCATTTGTTCATCAACGTACATCCCATATATCAAAAGAACCAACACATACAAAGTTTCATCCATATATACATACATATAGTTGCACAGATATTGTTCATCCATATATACATATACATATAGTTCCACATTGTTCATCAACTCAAATAAAAACGGAAACTAAAGCACTCCAACGCCAGCTTCCATGCATGTAGTATATCCACTCTGCAAAATGGGAATAAGAAAGTCAGAAGAAGAAGAACAACAACATATATATGACAAATAAGCTAAATTGAAGAAGAAAGAGAAGAAGCAAGAAGAGAACAAGGAGAAGAAAAACAAGAAGGAGGAGGACGAGGAGGAGGAGGGGAAGGGGAAGGAGAAGGAGAAGGAGGAGGAGAAGAAGAAAAAAGAAGAGAAGGAGAAGGAGAAGAAGGAGGAGAAGAAGGAGAGAAGAAGAAGGAGAAGAAGGAGGGCTCCTTCTCCTTCTTCTCCTCCTTCTCCTTCTTCTTCTCTTCTTCTCCTCCTCCTTCTTCTCCTTCTCCTTCTCCTTATCTTCTTCTTCTCTTCTTATTCTTCTTCTTCCTTCTCCTTCTTTTTGAGCTAAATGGGCTAATTATGTCATTTTAAAGGAAAACAAGCTAAGTATATAATATTCATGAGCTAACCAAGGTTCTTGTGCCATTTTGAGCTTATTATGGTATTTTCGAGCTAAATGGGCTAATTATGTCATTGTTGGGTTAATTAAAGCAAGGATAATATGAAAGAGGAGAATAAAGAGGAGGAGGAGGAGAAGAAGAAGAAATCAAGAAGAAGGAGGAGTTGGAGGAGAAGGAGGAGGAGGAGAAGGACTAGAAGGTCCTTGGCCTTCTCCTCCTCCTCCTCCTCCTCCTCCTCCTTGTCCTCTTCTCTTCTTCTTCTACTTCTTTCTTTTCATTTTTCCTATTTCTTCTCCTCTTGTTGGAGCTAAATTACCTAATTATGTCTTCTTGGAGCTAAATGGGCTAATTATCTCATTTTAGAGGAAAACAAGCTAAGTTTGGAGGAGAAACTTACCGTAGTGGTCATCAAGGAGGAGAAACACCACGGTTGCTCACGCCGGCTTCATTTGGAGACGGTTGCCCTGGAGAAGGGTCGTGCGATGCCGCTCGGGAGTTATTCTGCAGAAAAGATATTTTGCAATGTCTCAGTTAGCATGGTGACACTCAATTATTAATACTAGTTTATAATGAAACTCACCGTGCCAATCGAAGAGAAGACGGGCATCAGCGGAGGAACTTGACCGCTCTTCTCGCACACACCCTGAAGAGTGGGTCGTATTAGTTAGTATTGAAACAGACATTACACACATGATTTGGCTAATGTGAAAAAAACATACCACAAAAAGCTCGTACAGGGCCCGTTGACCCGCCTCATTCCGGGCCCTCTCCTCCTCAAGCAATCGTGCCATGGTCTGGTCCCTCTCATCAAGAGCAGCTTGAAGAGCAGCCTGGCTTGCCAATCTCTCTTTCTCAAGAGCAGCCTGGTTTGCCGCTCTCTCTTTCTGAAGAGCAGCCTGAAAAACCATTCCTCGTTACCATAGTAATGATCTATGGTGACACACATAATGAAATGGATGAAAGTGTTCTTAGTCCGTACAACTAACCTCGATGGCAAGTTCGACTGGCCGTGGACGAGGCGTTATCTCAGGACATCTGCTCGACTGGCGCGCCTTGATCTCCGGAAGAGTGAGTGGACAACTTATTATCCCATCTCCAATGGCTATCGAGCCATGGGGCCTCCCGCCACCAGATATCATCACCAGCTCTGGATCCAAAGGTTCCTGGCTAGGGTTAATGTCATCCCCTTTCGTAGCCTTCCCCGCGTCCCTGTATGCCATGAGCTTCTGGTGGGATGATATGTTGGTGAAGTTACTGGGATCATCCAGGTCAGACTCAGAGAATGCCTTCGCCTTCTTGTACGAGGCAGTATGGGTCATGCCATAAAGGTCGTACAAGTTTGGCATCTCAGTCTTATTGTGATGCGCCTAAAAGAGAGGAACAAAATATTAGCATCAAGAATGAATTGCATGAATCATGAAGCAAATCACATACCCAGTTTCGTCCAAACTGAAGTAAGTTGGCGCTGCCTTAATGGTGTGGTACACCAACCATTGGCTACGCCGATCCTTCGCATTCTCGTGGACGGCTTGCCAGCTGCGTGTGCACCACTCATCAACCAATGCCTCCCAACAATCCATCTTATCCGCACACCATCTCGGGGGCACCTGTAAGTTATTAGAAATAATTTTCAGCGCTACGCCTATGAATGAAATCAAGAAAACTAAGTAGAAGGACTTAAGAATAGGTAATTACCTTCATGTATTGCTCCTTCTTCAGAAACTTTTCGCGGCAATACCACGCGTGGCGTAGTAATCTCGAATAGCCTGCGGCCGAGCCTCGTGGCGCAAGTTCTGTAGTAACCGCCTACACTCGACCTCGAGAACCCTGGCCGCCTCCTCCTCATATACATCCTCACACCTATAGAAGGTCTGCAATCAAACGTGAAAACACCGATTAGTACAATAATTAGGTATATTGTTAATTTTAGATTCTGTAAAAGGATAATTTACCCAAAAGCTCTTGATCACCATCTCGACCCTTGTGTGGCACAAGACACCATCTATAATCTCCTCCGGCGGGGCCTGCGCAGCCTGTTAGTGCTCCCAGGTAAATCCTAGTGTAGGAACCTGACCCTCACCAGGCAACGTGACAAACCCCGGGAAATTTGTCCGGCAAAGCACACCAAGGACGGAGTTCGGCCTGCGGACTCCAAGAGGGTGTACCCATCCCCTGCAGTATGATAAGGTCAGCGCATTAGATATTTGAACAAACTTGAAGGCAAAAGCTAAAAAAAGGGTAAATGTACTTACCTATCTCCTTCAAGTTTAATCACCGGCATCTGCTCGCGGGTAGCCGGGGCGACCGGGAGACGTGTACTACCACGCTTTTACACGGTGGCCCCGTCCACCTGCACATCACCCTCACTATCTGTAAGCTCATCCCCGCCATCCCCGCCCCCTGAGCCACCCGGACCCTCAGTCCAATCCGGCAACTCGGTACGATCCGGCCAAGGCTCCCATCCGGGCTTCTCCACGTCGGATGAAGCCTCCGGAACCGTAGTCTCCTCCGGCTGCTCCTGGGCCGAATGCACCTCGACCCGAGGCTGCTCCTGGACCGGAGTCTCATGGGATGAATGCCCGTGAACACCAGGCTCCTGGACCGGAGTCCCCGTAGCCTCCTCCGCAAACGGGTCGACCATACTTGTCCTATGCTTGGGTGAATGAGCTGGTGGTGGTGGCGAGGATGGCTCAACAGTCCTCCTGGATCTTCCGCGGCCACCACCTCTCCCTGTACCCTTCCCCTTCCTCCCTACCCGACCAGCACCTCTCCCAGTGGGCAATGCCGCCGACGAAGAAGAACCCCTGGTTGGTGTCGAAAGACTGTCTGCCAAGGCTCTACGGAGAGATAGGGGTGGAAGGGAAGTACCACCCCTCGTGCAGGGCGCCTGGGAAGAACCCGTCGAGCGCTCTCGACCCGCGCTCACAATCTTTCAACACCTGCCATGATAAAGATTAAAAGAAATTAGTACAACATAAAAAAATTGAGTGACTGACATGAATAATAAAGATTAAAATATATATAATTTAAGTTGTGAATCTTACAAACTAATAATCATCATCAATAAATGCATCATCATCATCACTATCACGCATGTCGTCATGAATGACGTGCTCATCGGGTTCAACGGCGTGAAGTTGTGAAAGGCCTTCCTTTAATCGTTGAAGAATTGACAGGTCATCCGCATCAGTAACCTCTACGAGTTCCAGGTCTTCTGGTTCTGGCTCAGGGCTGGAGTCGGATTCATTGTCGCTGTCTATTTCCATGTTCTTGGATGAAGCACGGCGGTTCTTGAAATGTTTCTTGGAAAGACGTGCTTCTTGGAAGAATTATCCATGATATGTGTCTGGGTTAATGTGAGGTTCATAATCCTGTGCATTTGGGAGAGGTGGTCTGACATGTGGCGGCACTTCATAAACAACATACGAACCTTCCAGATTCTTATCCGTTTGGCATGCCCATGGTAGATAGAAAACTTGGGTCGCCTGTTGAGCCGTAATATAGACATCGGGAACATCTAAATGGGTGTTTGGATTGATTTCGACTAGTCCTATATGTTCATGAGTCCTTCTAGTCTTTTTCGGCTGGAACCAATAACATTTGAAGACTACGACGTTCGGTGGGTTTTCACCATAGAATTGAAGTTCATAAATTGCTTCAACTCTTCCATAATACTCGATAACACCTTCGCCGATAGCAGAGACACCACAATTTGTAGATTTCCAGTCGGGCGTAGATAGCTCTTTGCCAAAGGTACGAAAGAGATACCCGTTGATGTTGTATTTCTCAAATGAACGGACCTTATAGTCAAAACCATTAGGGACTTGTCTCAGTTCGGCGTCCATAGACTCTGAATTAGCCTACAAGTTTAATACGGAACGGTTGTTGCATTAGCCGCAAGTTAGACCAAGAATGAAATGGTCCATTATTGATAATTACTGTTTGTTTGAACCAAGAGATGAAACCGGGATAGCCGCCTCCTGTCTTTGACAGAAGCTCATACTCTTCGACGGAATCATTTTCGATCACCGCTCCATCCGAGAATTTGACGACGTAACGGCTGTTCGAAATATCCGCGAATAAGAGCAATTCAAATGAATTAGAAGTTATGGGAAAATGTGCCGAGAACTCACTCGATGTACGGCCGCACTTCTGTTAGGTTGTTGAAGATATTGCTGGTGTTTCAACGAGTCAAGCCTCTGGTGTTTCTGTACCATCCCAAGATCATGCTGGTACACACACAATACATAATGTATATATTCAAGAGTGCAATCACACAACTTTATTAATCGAAATCTCATAAAGAGTACTTTATTACAATAAAGGAGTACAATAAAGTGGCTGAAGGCCAACTCATGAGATTATCTAACGAAGACTAAGCGGAAGCATCAGGTAGACAAGTCCATCCGACTCCAAGGGCATGTCACTGAGCGTAGAACCGTAGCCTCACTCCTGGTCGAAAAAGTACTCTGCAACATGATACGTTGCAGCCGTGTAGGTCAGCATATTGAATATGCTGGCAAATCATCAAGAGAGGGAGTAAAATAATCACTATCTCTACATGCATATTTGGCCGGTGGATCTAAGTTTTTGCATAAAGCTAGTTTTATCCTACAACAAAAGGGTTTGAAAGCAAAATATTACTTCATAGTTTGTTGTTAACGAGATGGTTCCGCCAACCAGTTCTCGTACCCGAATAGTTGTTAACACCCACATCATTATTAAGTTATGTCGAGAGTTCAGGGGAAATTCAATGCCTTCTGCTCAAGTTGTCCATGACCGTGGACATGGCTAATCGATTAGGTTGAGTACTCTGCAGAGTTTTGCACACGTTCCCCAAAAGATTTGATCGCCTCCGGGTTTGTCCTCGCACTTCAGGGTGTTTGAATACCGGATGATCAAAACATGGTCTTTCAACGGGTCCCTCTGAATCCCTGTCAGTGTCCATCCATTCCTACAGTTCGTCTACATCTGCTAGCACCGCCTGTCCAGAGTCGCCGCGTTGTCCAACCAAGCCAGAGCCCATAATGACTTGTGGCTGTGCAGGTAAGCCTTGAGTCTTGAAGTCTCCGTCCGTCCCTTTGAGCCTGGGTGAAGCTTTCCGCAGGATGACATGGCCTCTCCAGCATCCCGGGCATCCACTGGGTTTTCCAGGGAGCCGATCAACCGTCCTTCACCCAGTGTTGCATTGCGTTCGAGGTCTTGAAAATCTTGTCTTAGTCCGGTCTTGATTATTATATCAACCTCGCATCACTCGTGGAATACACTCAACCGATAACCCGTCTACTTAAGCATAGCAAATATAACATTGTTGTCCCGGGGCAAAGTGTCGGGGTTGTTGTGTTCCTACCACATGATACTACAACTAGAATTAAAGTTTCCAAGTACCTAGGCAGCATGCAAATTGGGCAAAGAAGGTGATCTACTATGCATTGAAAACATAGGTAAAAATAACATGATCAAAGATGACTTGCCTTGATGATAGTTGTCCTGCTCGAGCATCTCTAAGTAACACGCTTCGCACTCCGGATGATCTACCGATACAAACACAAAGCACAGCATAAGCAATTCAATCATGCCACGAGTAAAAATAACATCACATGCAATGATTTGCAGAAGACTACGCAAAAACATTTATCGCGCGCCGGTAGGACAGAAACTTGTTTCTGCTGAAAACACCAGTAAACATACTTGGCAAATTCTGAAAATTCTACTACAGTAAGGTTTTATCACTAGAAAACAGTAGCAAAAAGAATCAACTCAATATCATTTTTCAAACTCCTGGAATAGGCAAAACAGTGTTTAAACTAAATCTGCTCTAACTTATATTTGCAAATTCCCAACACAGAAAAATTATATCTTTTTAAAAACTACAGGAAATTTGTGAGATACTGGAAAAAGAATCAATGTCATTGGACGCAGGTATAAGCAGTTGTGATCAAAACAAGATTGAAAGTTTCTGTTTTCGAAATCTGGACAGAAAATTACGAAACTGCTAGTGCTAATGAGAGGCACACGTGGCAAGCTTCTAATGGCTGAGATGGAGTGCATGAAATAGAGAGAGTGAGGTTGCTACCTGCTTCTGGAGGTGTTGCACCGGCAAGAAAGGAGATGGCCGGCGAGGAAGGAGGGAGTAGCTCCGGGCGGTGGGGCGTCGGGCGGCGGCGGTGAGGTTCCTCCTCCGCGGGGAAGAGGCGGCGGTGGAGAGAGAGTTCGGGGAGGGCTCCTCCTCCGCGGCGAGGCCGAGGTGCAGCAGCTTTCGGGCTGCTGCCGCTGCTCGTGGCGGCGGCTAGGGCGGCGGTGGGGTGAGGCGCCGGCGGCGCCTTGTGGAGGCGGCGGTGGAGACGGCGGCTAGGGTTGGGGAGAGGTGACGGTGGGGGGGGGGGGTTATATAGGCTTAGGGGAGGAGAGTAAAAGGAAGGAGAGGGAGAACTTTGGGAAGGAGATCATGGGAGAGAAAATAGGAAAGAGAGGGAGAGGTGGCGGTGGAGACAAAAGGAAAAGGAGGGAGTAGAAATAGGAAAGAGAGAAATAAGGAAAGGGAGGGAGTACTCACGTGGGGAGGGAGTGCATGCATGGAAATTGCATGCGTGCATGCATGGGGGCTGGGCTGAGCCCTTGTGGCTCGGCCTGGCAGTTCTATTTTTTTTAAAACAAACTAACAGCATCAAAAAAGAAAAGAAAGAAAACCAAAACAGTAAAAAAAATATATATATTCCTAGCTAACAAAAAGTAGGAACTAATATACATATATGCACTAGAATACTAGGAGAAAACAAAATAACATATACAACTAATATATATAGGAATCCTAGTTCCACCTAATGCAACTTTTAAAAAAAAAGTTTTATCCAATAGGTCACACAACTCAATCGAAAAACTCAACAAAAAAAAGTACTTCGGAGTTTAGAAAAATTACAAAACCAAAATGGTGACTTTAACTCACAGGGGAGAAGTCATATTATCTCCACTCCGATAAATTGCCCGCAGTCACATAACGATAAATTTTTGTCAGAAGAACGCAATGATGCATAAAATGTGGAATGCAAATGAATGATCTATTAACATCCGAATTGACGAAAATTGGGATGTTACAAACCTACCCACCTTAAGATGAATCTCGCCCTCGAGAGTCGGGTTGGCTAGAAAATAGGTGCGGGTGGTCTCGACGAAGGTCCTCTTCTCGTTCCGAGGTGGCTTCTTCCTCGGTGTGGTGGCTCCACAACACCTTGCAGAACTTGATGATCTTGCTGCGGGTAACTCGGTTGGCGGTCTCGAGAATTCGGACGGGTTTCTCCTCATACGTCAGATCGCTGTCAAGATGTATGGCCTCTAGGGGCACTGTATCTCTCAACGGAGCATCGGCCATCTCAGCATGGCATTTCTTCAACTGGGAAACATGGAAGACATCGTGAACTCCGGACAATCCTTCCGGTAGTTCCAGTTTGTATGCAACTTCGCCTCTACGTTCAAGAATTTTGTAGGGGCCAATGAAATGTGGTGCTAGTTTTCCTTTCACACCGAATCTCTTGATTCCTCGAAGTGGAGACACCCGAAGATATGCTCGGTCTCCCACTTCGTACGTTACTTCCTTGCGTTTGCTGTCGGCATAACTCTTCTGACTCGACTGAGCTATCTTGAGTCAGTCACGAATAAGCTTGACCTTCTCTTCAGAATCTCGGATGAGGTCGGGACCAAGAAGTTGTCGGTCTCCAACTCGATCCCACATCAACGGTGTTCTGCACCTCCTTCCGTATAGAGCTTCGAAAGGGGCCATCTTCAAACTGGTCTGGTAGCTGTTGTTGTATGAGAACTCGGCATACGGTAAATTGTCATCCCAACTAGACCCATAATCTAGTGCGCAAGCTCTCAACATGTCTTCCAGAATCTGATTAACTCTCTCGGTCTGTCCATCTGTCTGCGGGTGAAATGCTGTGCTGAACTCCAATCTCGTTCCCAAGGTTTCATGCAGTTGGTGCCAAAATTTTGATGTGAACTGAGTCCCTCTATCGGACACAATGCTCTTTGGTACTCCGTGCAGACATACGATCCTTGTCATATAAATCTTGGCCAGCTTGGCACTAGTGTAGGTAGTCTTCACCGGAAAGAAGTGAGCTACCTTGGTCAACCGATCGACCACAACCCAAATAGAATCATAGCCAGAACGGGTCCGAGGTAATCCTGTGATGAAGTCCATACCAAGCTTTTCCCGTTTCCATTCGGGTATCGGCAGAGGTTGGAGCAAACCTGCTGGCTTCTGATGCTCGGCTTTTACTCACTGACAAACATCGCATATAGCTACGAACTCGGCAATGTCTTTCTTCAATCCTGTCCACCAGAAACTTTCTTTCAGATCCAGATACATCTTGGTGTTACCGGGGTGTATCGAGTATGGGGAATCATGAGCTTCCTGAAGTATCAACTTCCTGAGTTCGGGATCATTGGGCACATAGATGCGACCCTCAAACCATAAAGTTCCGTGTTCATCCTCACGAAAACCTTTAGCTTTCCCGTCTTCCATTTTCTGCTTAATCTTAGCTATCTCTTTGTCAGCCTTCTGTGCTTCACGGATCTTTTCCGTCAAAGTAGACTGAATTTCTAGAGTGGCAACAAATCCTCTTGGAACTATCTCCAATTTGAGATTTCGGAGATCATCGACTAACTCCTGGGGTAATCCTCCCGCTGTGAGCATGTTCACATAACTCTTGCGGCTCAACGCATCGGCTACAACATTTGCCTTGCCTGGGTGATAATGCAATCTCATGTCGTAGTCCTTGATCAACTCTAGCCATCGCCTCTGTCTGAGGTTCAACTCCTTCTGCGTGAAGATATATTTCAGGCTCTTGTGATCAGTGTAAACATCACAACTATTTCCGATCAGGAAATGTCTCCAGGTCTTGAGAGCGTGCACTACGGCTGCTAGTTCCAAGTCATGTGTGGCATAATTCAACTCATGAGGTCTGAGCTGTCTGGATGCATAGGCTATAACTTTGCCTTCTTGCATGAGCACTCCTCCGAGTCCTTGACGAGAAGCGTCACAGTAAACCTGGAAATCCTTCTGAATGTTCGGCAATATCAGCACTGGGGCTGTAACAAGACGTTTCTTCAACTCTTGAAAACTGGTTTCACATTCCTTAGTCCAAATATACTTGGATTCCTTCTTCAATAACTCTGTCATGGGCTTGGCAATCTTTGAGAAATTCTCAATGAACGTCCGGTAATATCCGGCAAGTCCGAGGAAACTGCGGATCTCCTTGACTGAAGTGGGTGCTACCCATTCGGTGACTGCTGCGACCTTGGCAGGGTCCACTGCTATTCCTTCTCCTAAGATGAATTGTCCGAGAAATCCGACTTCCTTCAACCAAAACTCACATTTGCTGAACTTTGCATATAGCTTATGCTCTCAATGCTTCTCCAGAACTAGACGCAGATGTTCCTTGTGTTCCTCTTCGTTCTTGGAGAATATCAGTATGTCATCGATGAACACCACGACAAACTTGTACAAGTACTCCATAAATACCTTGTTCATCAGATTCATAAAATATGCCGGAGCATTAGTCAGTCCAAATGACATGACCGTGTACTCATACAAGCCGTACCGAGTGGTAAAGGCTGTCTTGGGTATATCCTGTTCACGAATCTTCAACTGATGATACCCGGATCGAAGATCGATCTTTGAGAATATGCGAGCTCAAACTAACTGATCAAACAAATTGTTGATCATCGGCAAGGGGTACTTGTTCTTGATGGTCACATCGTTCAATGCACGATAATCGACAACCATTCTCAGGGACTTGTCCTTCTTTTCAACTAAGAGCACTGGGGCTCCCCAAGGTGAAGAACTTGGGCGAATATACCCTTTGTCCAATAACTCCTTAATTTGCTTCTTGATTTCTATCAAGTCATTTGCGGGCATCCGATAAGGTCTCTTGGATATCGGGGCTGTTCCGGGTAATAGCTCAATCAAGAACTCAATCTCTCTATCGGGTGGCATGCCCGGCAATTCTTCCGGAAATACATCTGGGTACTCCTGTACAATCGGTACTTCCTCCTGGACTACTCCCGTGAGAGAGTTTACTCGCTTACTCCGTGTCGGGCGCTGTGACACGTACTTAATCCGCTTCTGCTCGGGGGTGGTGAGCAAAATAGACTTAAGGGCACAATCGATATTCCCTTCATACTTGGCCAACCAATCCATGCCTAGAATTACATCCAATCCCTGGGACTCTAATACGATGAGGTCGGTGGGAAAATTATGGTTCCCGATGTTGAGACTCAAAGCATGGCATCCTATCTCGGCTGTCATCATGCCTCCTGGGGAACTGACCTTAATAGGTTGGCTGAGGGTTCTAGTTGGCAAACTATATTTTTCCACAACTACCCTTGATATGAATGAATGCGTTGCACCAGAATCAAAAAGTACCAATACTGGATGTGAATTTAGCAAAAACTCACCAACCACAGTATCAGGGTGATCATAGACCTCTTCCACATCAATGTGGTTCACCTGAGCTCGAGGAAAAGGATTGGGCTTCTTAGCTGCAGAGTTGCCGTTGCCGTTGCCGTTTCCATTCCCCTGCTTGTTCTGGGGACAATCAGTGGCATAGTGTCCCTTCTTCTGACACTTGAAGCAAGTGATGTGAGTCAGATCCTTCTGAGCTGGAGCTGAATTCTGCTGAGTGCCAGTACCGCCATTCTTGAAGTTGTTGTTGTTGCGGTGATTCCCATTTCCTCCATGGTTGTGGCCTCCATGGTTGTGCACAGGGTGGTTATGCTGAACGTGTCCTCCAAACTTACCGGATCCAGTCCCGGTATTCCCTGAGTAGGGGGTGTAGCGAGGCTTCTGCTGAGTGCCGGAGTTGAACTTTCCAACCCCATACTTTCGCTTGCGGTTCTCCATCTGCTGATGTTTCCCCTCCAAGATGAGGGCCTTATCAACCAGCTCCTGGTAGTTGTTGAAGGTGGCTACCGTCAACTGAATGCTCAGCTCATCATTCAGTCCTTCCAAGAACTTTTCCTGCTTGGTCGCGTCATCGACCACATCTCCAGGTGCATAACGGGCGAGCATGCTGAAATCATCAAAGTACTGGGCCACAGTGCGATTCCCCTGGCGTAAGTTGCGAAACTCACGCTTCTTCAGACTCATTGCACCAGCTGAGACATGTGCGGTGCGGAAGGCTTGCTTGAATTGCTCCCAAGTGACTCCAGCAATGGGATAAGTGGTGGTGTAGTTCTCCCACCAAGCAGCTGCAGGGCCTTCAAGTTGATGCTCGGCAGAACGCACCTTCTTAGCTTCAGTACAACCAGCAGTGATAAGTTCACGCTCCATCTTGCGAAGCCAATCATCTGCCACAATGGGCTCAATGCTGTTGGAGAAAGTTGGAGGGTTCAACCTCAGAAAACGGGTAAGGTTGTCGGCCTGGGGTGGATGATGGTTGTTGTTGTTCTGGTTCTGGATGATCAGCTGCATCAGGGTGTTTTGTTGCTGGATCAACTGGGTGAGTTCCAGCGGAAAGTTGGACTCAGGGGCGTGTCTTGGAGGCATCTGATGTTTGTAGACGGGTGAGATTAGCATAGAACAATGGTCTAAGAGTAATTACACTACCCATATGAATGCAACACACAAGTATCACACCACACATTTTATTCAAACATCACAAAGGTTCACACGGGGATACAAAATTCGATAATCCTAACATCGGCCTAAAACGTAAAACGATAAAGTAAAATTGGTGGTCTAGTCTAAGTGTCCTCCTCAAAATAGCATAGTGTCGGGTCCTTCGGTGGAGCTTTCTTCATAGTCCTCGTCGTTGCTGATCACGGGGGCTACGTCTCCTTCGGGATGAAGGTTCTTGCCCATGTCCAGTTCCTCCTCGAGGTATGCAACTCGAGTCTTCAGCTTCTTGATCCGCTCCAGAAAATCCTTCACTTCCAGCTCATGCTCATAGTGGGCTTCCCGGGCTGCATCTTCAAGTTCAAGCTCGCGGAGTGACAATTGCTTGATCTACCTGGCGTCCTTGATCGCGTGATACTCCAGAGTTCCGTTGTGCTTCTCCAAGGTCTGGGCATAAGACAAGAGAGCGTCATTGGTCTTGTTTGAGATGATGTCTCCGTCTTCATTTCTCCGGGATACAGCGAACAGGTCTGGAGAAATAGGGCAGCCTTTGTATTCATCCTTGATACGTCCGAGTGCACAATGAATCGCCATGTCCCTTCCGAGAATCCAGTTGGGTGCGATGAACTTGAAATCCATCGGCTCAGTGCGCGGCTCGAATGTCCTTCCGGGAATATGCACCTCGATCATGTAGCGTGAATCCTCCGGGTACGACGAAGTTGGCTTCCCTGTGATAGTCGGCAGAGCAATCCTCAAATCCTTGGTGATCTGCACCAGCTCTTTTCCGAACGGCATAGTGGTGTCGGGCTGGCAAAACTCCGTGAACTTAACAGGGATGAAGGTGGCCATCTAAACATTGGAAAATCGGAGAGAAGTCAGAAATGATCAGAAGAGGAAATAGAAGATATGAGAGAAAATAGTTTTCTTCCTAAGGCTTTTCCATTCCTAGAGGTTACGTCCTAAGGTCAGCGTGTGCTCTGAATACCATTTCCGTAGCGACCCAACTCAACGAGTCAAGCCTCTGGTGTTTCTGTACCATCCCAAGATCATGCTGGTACACACACAATACATAATGTATATATTCAAGAGTGCAATCACACAGCTTTATTAATCGAAATCTCATAAAGAGTACTTTATTACAATAAAGGAGTACAATAAAGTGGCTGAAGGCCAACTCATGAGATTATCTAACGAAGACTAAGCGGAAGCATCAGGTAGACGAGTCCATCCGACTCCAAGGGCATGTCGCTGAGCGTAGAACCGTAGCCTCACTCCTGGTCGGAAAAGTACTCTGCAACATGATACGTTGCAACCGTGTAGGTCAGCATATTGAATATGCTGGCAAATCATCAAGAGAGGGAGTAAAATAATCACTATCTCTACATGCATATTTGGCCGGTGGAGCTAAGTTTTTGCATAAAGCTAGTTTTATCCTACAACAAAAGGGTTTGAAAGCAAAATATTACTACATAGTTTGTTGTTAACGAGATGGTTCCGCCAACCAGTTCTCGTACCCGAATAGTTGTTAACACCCACATCATTATTAAGTTGTGTCGAGAGTTCAGGGGAAATTCAATGCCTTCTGCTCAAGTTGTCCATGACCGTGGACACGGCTAATCGATTAGGTTGAGTACTCTGCAGAGTTTTGCACACGTTCCCCACAAGATTTGATCGCCTCCGGGTTTTTCCTCGCACTTCAGGGTGTTTGAAGACCGGATGATCAAAACATGGTCTTTCAACGGGTCCCTCTGAATCCCTGTCGGTGCCCATCCATTCCTACCGTTCGTCTACATCTGCTAGCACCGCCTGTCCAGAGTCGCCGCGTTGTCCAACCAATCCAAAGCCCATAATGACTTGTGGCTGTGCAGGTAAGCCTTGAGTCTTGAAGTCTCCGCCCGTCCCTTTGAGCCTGGGTGAAGCTTTCCGCAGGATGACATGGCCTCTCCAGCATCCCGGGCATCCACTGGGTTTTCCAGGGAGCCGATCAACCGTCCTTCACCCAGTGTTGCATTGCGTCCGAGGTCTTGAAAATCTTGTCTTAGTCCGGTTTTGATTATTATATCAACCTCGCATCACTCGTGGAATACACTCAACCGATAACCCGTCTACTTAAGCATAGCAAATATAACATTGTCGTCCCGGGGCAAAGTGTCGGGGTTGTTGTGTTCCTACCACATGATACTACAACTAGAATTAAAGTTTCCAAGTACCTAGGCAGCATGCAAATTGGGCAAAGAAGGTGATCTACTATGCATTGAAAACATAGGTAAAAATAACATGATCAAAGATGACTTGCCTTGATGATAGTTGTCCTGCTCGAGCGTCTCTAAGTAACACGCTTCGCACTCCGGATGATCTACCGATACAAACACAAAGCACAGCATAAGCAATTCAATCATGCCACGAGTAAAAATAACATCACATGCAATGATTTGCAAAAGACTACGCAAAAACATTTATCGCGCGCCGGTAGGACAGAAACTTGTTTCTGCTGAAAACATCAGTAAAAATACTTGGAAAATTCTGACAATTCTACTACAGTAAGGTTTTATCACTAGAAAACAGTAGCAAAAAGAATCAACTCAATATCATTTTTCAAACTCCTGGAATAGGCAAAATAGTTTTTAAACTAAATCTGCTGTAACTTATATTTGAAAATTCCCAACACAGAAAAATTATATATTTTTAAAAACTACAGGAAATTTTTGAGCTACGGGAAAAAGAATAAATGACATTGGACATAGGGATAAAAAGGTGTGATCAAAACAAGATTGAAAGTTTCTGTTTTCGAAATCTGGACAGAAAATTACGAAACTGCTAGTGCTAATGAGAGGCACACGTGGCAAGCTTCTAATGGCTGAGATGGAGTGCATGAAATAGAGAGAGAGAGGTTGCTACCTGCTGCTGGAGGTGTTGCACCGGTAAGAAAGGAGATGGCCGGCGAGGAAGGAGGGAGTAGCTCCGGGCGGTGGGGCGTCGGGCGGCGGCGGTGAGGTTCCTCCTCCGCGGGGAAGAGGCGGCGGTGGAGAGAGAGTTCGGGGAGGGCTCCTCCTCCGCGGCGAGGCCTAGGTGCAGCAGCTTTCGGGCTGCTGCCGCTGCTCGCGGCGGCAGCTAGGGCGGCGGTGGGGTGAGGCGCCGGCGGCGGCTTGTGGAGGCGGCGGTGGAGACGGCGGCTAGGGTTGGGGAGAGGTGACGGCGGGGGGGGGGGGGGGGTTTATATAGGCTTAGGGGAGGAGAGTAAAAGGAAGGAGAGGGAGAACTTTGGGAAGGAGATCATGGGAGAGAAAATAGGAAAGAGAGGGAGAGGTGGCGGTGGAGACAAAAGGAAAAGGAGGGAGTAGAAATAGGAAAGAGAGAAATAAGGAAAGGGAGGGAGTACTCACGTGGGGAGGGAGTGCATGCATGGAAATTGCATGCGTGCATGCATGGGGGCTGGGCTGAGCCCTTGTGGCTCGGCCTGGCAGTTCTATTTTTTTTAGAACAAACTAACAGCAGCAAAAAAGAAAAGAAAGAAAACCAAAACAGTAAAAAAATATATATATATATTCCTAGCTAACAAAAAGTAGGAACTAATATACATATATGCACTAGAATACTAGGAGAAAACAAAATAACATATACAACTAATATATATATAGGAATCCTAGTTCCACCTAATGCAACTTTCTAAAAAAAAAAGTTTTATGCAATAGGTCACACAACTCAATCGAAAAACTCAACAAAAAAAAATACTTCGGAGTTTAGAAAATTTACAAAACTAAAATGGTGACTTTAACTCACACGGGAGAAGTCATATTATCTCCACTCCGATAAATTGCCCGCAGTCACATAACGATAAAAAATTTCAGAAGAACGCAATGATGCATAAAATGTGGAATGCAAATGAATGATCTATTAACATCCGAATTTACGAAAATTGGGATGTTACATCTGCATCCTCTCAGTTGCATAGCACCAACGATCTTGCACGGGCCCACCCAATCTTGCCTCGGTCGGTAGATGTAAAATAAAATGCTGCATTGGATTAAAGAAGCCCGGTGGAAAGATCTTCTCTAACTTGCACAACAACTCCGGTGCAAACTCCTCCATGTCTTCTACCACGCCAGGCGACAATTCTTTCGCACAAAGAACACGGAAGAAATAGCTCAGCTCCGCCAGTACTAGCCATTCATCCTCAGGAATAAAGCCACGTAACATCACCGGCATTACCCGCTCTAGCCATATGTGCCAATCATGACTCTTGAGACCGAAGATTTTTAATTTTTCAAGACTCGCTCCCCTCTTTAGATTCGCTGCATATCCATCGGGGAACATCAAGTGCATTTTGACCCACAAGATAATTTCCCTCATAGCTGGCCTTCCAAGATTGAACCAGGCCTTTGGCTTCGACCACTTCTGCTTTCCTTTGCCTTCTCGCATGTTTTGTAACAGTCTATGACATAGTGTCTCTTGATCGACTCTAGCCTTAATATTATCCTTTGTCTTCCCATCTATGTCGAACAATGTACCAAAAATAGCCTCTCCGATATTCTTTTCAGTGTGCATCATGTCGATATTGTGTGGAAGAAGGAGGTCTTTGAAGTAAGGTAGATCCCAGAAGCATGGCTTGTGTGTCCAGGCATGTTTTGAATTATACCCCTTGAAATACCCTGGATGCTCTGGATCAGGCTCGAGGGCGTTTAACTAATCCAGGATCTGTTGGCATGTGAACGCAGGTGGTGCCAAGTTTTTGACAACTTTACCTTTGGTAAAGTTTTTCTTGTCTTTTCTGAACTGATGGTCAGGATCCAGGAACTGTCTATGCAAGTCAAAGCAAGAATACTTCCGACCCTCCTGCAACCAATGAAACTGAAGAGCTTCCTTGCATTGGGGGCATGGGAACCTTCCATGCACACACCATCCAGAGAATAGCGCATACGCTGGCAAGTCATGCATAGAGTACATGTACCACACATGCATTTTGAAGTTTTCTTTTCTAGCGGCATCGTATGTCTTGACCCCATTTTCCCAAGCTTCTTCCAATTCATCCTTAAGCGGTTGCAGTTACACATTCATATTCTTCCCCGGATAATTGGGCCCTGGAATTATCAACGTCAGAAATATGTTCTTTCTTTGCATAATCTGCCCAGGGGGGAGATTGAGTGGAATGACAAATACAGGCCAACAACTGTATTGGGTTGCCATCATGCCGAAGGGATTAAAACCATCCATGGCGGCGCAGACTCGGGGATTCCTTGGATCTGCCGCTTTATCCTGATGTGATCCATCGAAATGTTTCCACGCTTCCCCATCCGATGTGTGTACCATCATCTTATTCCCAAACGCATCTAGTTCGGTTCTTTTGCCCAATTTGTGCCATGTCATCTGTCTGGCTGTCTCTTCGACCATGAAAAGACGTTGAAGTCTTGGTACGATTGGCGTATACCGAAGAACACTAACTGCGATTTTGGTCTGCCTCTTCTCACCCATACCGTTGTCTACCACAAGATACCTGCAAGACTCGCAATTGGGACAATAGTCCAAGTGTGCATACTCCTTCCTAAATAAGACACATGCTTTCTCACATGTATCTATCTTCTCATAGGGCATCTTAAGTACACGAAGTATTTTGTCCGACTGGTACACGTTTGCAAGCATGACATGACCTTTGGGTAGGAAACGTCCAAATAGTGTCATCATCGCGTCGTAGCATTCTCTTCCCAAGTTGAACTGAGCCTTCAGAGCCATTACTTGTGCAATTGCATGCAGCTGACAGAGCTCAGCGTGCTCATGGAGAGGACGTTTTGAAGACTCCAACATTTCATAAAAGGCCTTTGCAGATTCCTCCATCTCATCTTCCAAATCCCGAGCATCATCAAAGTCTTGCACCATGTCTTCGATCCCAGTACCATGCTCGTCCGTGCGACGACAGACCACCTCAGCTCTTGTGTGTTGTATAGACTCACCATGAAATGTCCACACCGTATAATTAGGCTTAAAACCCCTCCTCTGCAGGTGTTTAATCATTACAGCGTTTGTCGTCTTTTTATAGTTGTCGCATCCAGGACAGGGGCAATAGTTTCTTTCCTGGCCATTTGTGAATGCGGCTTTCACAAATTCCTTTGTTTTTAAAAACCATTCTTTCGTCATCTCTTTCTGACTAGGGTGACCGGTATACATCCACGCACGATCACTCATCTTGCGTAGCTACTAAAGACAGAAGAAATATATTTATATATAATTCAGCATTTATATTCATCAGTTAATCAGGTTTGCCATTTTTATTACGTCCAGGCAACCTACACGCTAATAGGTAAAGATAGGTCCTAATCCCACCCGAGTATGTGTAGATTGGGTTCGTTTTCCCATGCTCTGCTCCGGATCCAACGCAAAATTTCGGCAGCACCTCCCCACTGTTCTCCTGATACACGTCTCCGCAATAAACAGAGAGGATGTGCATCCGGAGAACAACAGGGAGGCACTGACAAAATTCCGCATCGGATCCTGAGCACAGCATACGGGAAAACGAACCCAATCTACACATACTCGGGCTGTCCATGGATAATGTTGGACAATTCGAAAGGATGGCGGTTATAAATATGCAAAGACATGCATATTTGTAGCTGTCGCCCTTTTGAACGGGAGACGCATACTGGTCACGCATACTGATAAATTAATTGATTTACCTAAATCTAGAAAGTTTCATCCGGGAACCGAGCCACAGTAAATGAAGGGGCGGGGAGGAGATGAAATTTGTACTGACCCACGAATGCAGGGACGGGGCTCGTACAACGCACGGGTAGGTCTTCGCACAGCAGACCTCACAGCGACGAGACAACTATCACATGTAAATCCACCCGATCAACACAAATATTCCAATTATGTCATTTTAGAGGAAAACAAGCTAAGTATATAATATTCATGAGCTAACCAAGGTTCTTGTGCCATTTTGAGCTTATTATGGTATTTTGGAGCTAAATGGGCTAATTATGTCATTGTTGGGTTAATTAAAGCAAGGATAATATGAAAGAGGAGAAGAAAGAGGAGTAGGAGGAGAAGAAGAAGAAATCAAGAAGAAGGAGGAGGAGGAGGAGAAGGAGGAGGAGGCGAAGGATAGAAGGTCCTTGGCCTTCTCCTCCTCCTCCTCCTCCTTCTCCTTCTCCTTCTTCTCTTCTTCTTCTTCTTCTTCTTTCTTTTCATTTTGCCTATTTCTTCTCCTCTTCTCCTCTTGTTGGAGCTAAATTACCTAATTATGTCTTTTTGAGCTAAATGGGCTAATTATCCCATTTTAGAGGAAAACAAGCTAAGTATATAATATTAATGAGCTAACCAAGGTTCTTATGCCATTTTGAGCTTATTATGGTATTTTGGAGGTAAATGGACTAATTATGTCATTGTTGGGGAAATTACCCTGCTGCATGGACATGCACCTACAACACAAAGTTCACAGGTCCAGAAGTTGCCCTTTTGGTCTAGAGGGCTTTCCAGGTTACCTATACTACTTTTCAGTTTATATAAAACCTTTCGATATTTTCTACATTTGAGGATGGCAATATTATTTAAGTTGTTCTGTTTTGCTCCGGTACCAATAAATATAGACGATACATTATTTTGACAGACTTGGTTTCAACAAAAGAACATGTGATCTTCTTTGAAGTAGTCTTGAACCTAAGCAATAATGATGGGCGAATAAACTAACAGAATCTACCACTAAATCTACTAATTAACTAACAGAATCTACCACTAAAACTACTAACTAATTCCAAAAAACTAAATACCAAACATGTGATCTTCTTTTTGTCTTCTCCTCCTCCTATTCTTCTTCTTCTCCTCCTCCTCCTCCTCCTCTTCTCCTCTTCTCCTCCTCCTCGTCTTCTTCTTCTTCCTATTCTTTCTAGTAAGCTAACTAACTAACTAACCTAACTAACCAAGCTAACTAAACCTATCGCTAAACCTAGATAACACTAAACAGAAAAAAAATAACAAAAACAGAATCTACCACTATAACAAAAACAGAATCTACCACTAAGTAACTAAAAAAGAATCTAGCTACCACTAAATACCAAACAATAAAAAATCAACTTCTTCTTCTTTTTTCTCTTCTTCTCCTTCTTATTTTTTTCTTATTCTCTTCTTCTCTTCTTCTTCTTCTTCTTCTTTCTCCTCCTCCTCCGCCTCCTCCTCCTCTTCTTCTATTTCTTCTTTCTTTTCTCTTTCTCCTCCTCTCCTCTTTCTTCTTCTTCTTCTTCTTCTTCTTCTTCTTTTTTTCTTCTAAGTTTTTTCTTTTCTATCTATTTTTTTTCTATTATTTTTTTCTATCTACTTTATTCTACCTAATAAACTAACTATATAATTTAACAGAAAAAAGAAAAATCTAACTATCTAATTTAACAGGAAAAAAACTAACTTTCTTCTATTATTTTGTTCTAATTTTTTTCTTTTCTATCTATTTTTTCTATCTACTTTATTCTACCTAATAAACTAACTACATAATTTAACAGAAAAAAAAGAAAAAAACGTACCGGCGGCGCAGGGAGGAGGGGCGGGCGGTGCAGGGTGATCGCGGCGCAGGGAGGAGGGGCGGGCGATGGAGGGTGATGGCGGCGCAGGGTGGTGGCGGAGCAGGGAGGGGCGGCGCTGGGTGGTGGCAGCGCCGGGTGGGGGAGGCGCCGGGTGGTGGCGGCGCAGGGTGGTGGCTGCGTCGGGTGGGGGTGGCGCAGGGTGGTTGCGGAGCAGGGTGGTGGCGACAGCGGGTGGGGGTGGCGCAGGTTCGTGGCAGCGCCGGGTGGGGGAGGGGTGGGCGTGCGGAAGAGGTCGTGCGGGAGCCGAGAGGAGGGCGAAGCCGTGCGGGAGGTAGTGGGGGCCGCCAGCCGTTAGTGGGGTGGGGCCTCCGTCCCCTTTGCCGTCCGCCGTGCTCCCAGGTAGACGGCAAAGGGGCGGGTGGGTGGGGGTGGGTTTGGGCCGTTTGGGTGGGGGGCTTTGCCGTGTGCCAAACCTTTGCCGTCCGCATATGGCTCCTTTGCCGTCCGCCAGCGGACGGCAAAGAGATGGCCGACGGCAAATTAAAACTTTGCCATCAGCCACCTCTTTGCCGTCAGCACTATGACAGCTGACGGTAAAGAGTACCTTTGCCATGCGTCAGCAGACGGCAAAGGCAAGGCAGACGGCAAAATTCTGACGTCCCTTCTCTCTTTTTCTCTCTTCTCTCCTTTTTTTTATTTGGGCTCTTGGGCCTCTTTTTTCTCTTTTCTCTTTTTTTTATTGGTCACTTTGGCCTCTTTTTTTTTTATTCCTCACATGGGACAATGCTCTAAAAATGATGATCATCACACTTTTATTTACTCATAGCTCAAAGCTTAGAAGTGACTCTATAGGAAATGCCTGCGGCAGTGTACCAGGATGTGCAACGATCTAGCTTGGCGTATGACGTTGAAACATCTCGCTAGCTATCTTACGATCATGCAATGGAAATATGAGAGTGAGGGCACAAGTCATGAGACGGAACGGTGGGAGTTGCATGGCAATATATCTCGGAATGGCTATGAAAATGCCATAGTAGGTAGATGTGGTGGCTGTTTTGAGGGAGGCATTTGGTGGGTTTGTGTACCGGCGAGAATTGCGCGACACTAGAGAGGCTAGCAATGGTGGAAGGTGAAAGTGCATCTATACCATGGACTCACATTAGTCATGAAGAACTCACATACTTGTTGCGAAAGTTTTTACTAGTAATCGAAACAAAGTGCTAAACGCATACTCCTAGGGGAAGGGTCGGTAGGTGTTAACCATCGCGCGATCCCGACCTCAACACAAAGGATGACAATCAATAAATCAATTATGCTCCGACTTCCTAACACAGCGGTTCACCATACGTGCATGCTACGGGAATCACTAACTTCAACACAAGTATTTCCAGATTCACAACACCTTACTAACATAACTCTTAATATTACCAAATCCACGTCTCAAAACTAATTGAGAAAAATCAAAACTTCTCTTTCTACTCAATGCACATGAAGATGGAGGTTTTTCTATCCTCTTTGGGTACCTATCACCTTTGGGACTACTTTCATAGCATAAGCCAACTACCAAGTCACGCACCGTCGTCCTCTAAAAGATATAAGTGAAGCACATAGAGCAAAATTATGTAGCTCAAAAGATGTAAGTGAAGCACTATGAGCATTCTAGCAAAATCACGATGAGTGCATCTCTCTCTCTCAAAAAGGTGTGCACAAGGATGATTGTGACACAAAAAAATAAAAGACTCCTAAGATACAAGACACTCCAAGCAAAACACATATCATGTGGTGAATAAAAATACAGCTCCAAGTAATGTTACCAATGGATTGAAGACGAAAGAGGAGATGCCTTCCCAGGGCATCCCCAGGAATAGGCTTTTTGGTGTCCTTGAATTTTTCTTAGGATGCCTTGGGCATCCCCAAGCTTGAGCTCTTTCCACTCCTTATCTCTTTGTCCATGAGAACATCACCCAAAACATGAAAACTTCACAACACAAAACTTAAACAGAAACTCATGATAACATTAGCACAAGAAAACAAACTACCACCTCTTTTGGTACTGTAGCAAACTTGAATTATATCTATATTGGTGTTGGGATACTGTATTCTCACTTTTCCATGGCTAGTACCCCCCGATACTAACCATAGTTTCATCAAAACAAGCAACCAACTCAACAAAAACAGAATCTGTCAAAAACAGACCAGTCTGTAGCAATCTGTATACTTCGTATACTTCTGGTACCTCAAAAATTCTGAAATATTACGACTGCCTGGGCAAAAAACATATCAACCAGCAGCAAAAAGAGTCAACTCAAAAGCTCTTTCTGAATAAAAATGAAAAATCATCTCGTGAGTGAAATGTTTCTGTCTTTTTCCAGCAGGATCAAACAACCATTACCAAGACTAATCATAAAGGTTTTTCTTGGATCAAACACAAAAAGAAACACAATCATAACAAAGTTATGATAGTGTGGACGCAACAAAACATAAAGAAAAAGTAATCAATTCATTGGGTTGCCTCCCAACAAGCGCTATTGTTTAACGCCCCTAGCTAGGCATAAAGACGATAGAATCACGTATCGTCGTCTTGGGTGCTCAAACCATAAGTGGCCCTCATCTTGGATTCATAAGGCAATCTTAGTTTCTTTCTAGGAAAGTGCTCCATGCCCTTCTTTAAAGGAAACTCAAATCTAATATTCCCTTCGTTCATATCGATGATAGCACCGATAGTCCTTAGGAAAGGTCTACCTAGAATAATAGGGCATGTAGGATTGCAATTAATGTCAAGCACAATAAAATCCACGGGTACATAGTTCCTATTTGCAATAATAAGAACATCATTGATCCTTCCCATGGGTTTCTTCACAGTATAATCCGCAAGATGCAAATTAAGAGAACACTCTTCAATCTCATTAAAACCCAGAACATCACATAAAGACATTGGAATCGCCGAAATACTAGCATCCAAATCACACAAAGCATTGCATTCATAGTTTTTGATTTTGATTTTTATAGTAGGTTCCCACTAGTCATGAAGCTTTATAGGGATAGAGACTTCCAATTCAAGTTTCTCTTCAAGAGATTTTATCATGGCTTCGACGATATGATCGGTAAAGGCCTTGTTTTGGCTATAAGCATGTGGAGAGTTTAACATGGATTGCATCGAGGAAATGCATTCAATAAAGGAGCAACTATCATAATTTAATTCCTTGAAATCCAAGGTAGTAACTTCATTACTACTCAAAGTTTTAATATCTTCTACTCCACTTTCAATGCTTATAGCATCAAGATATATGGACTCCGAATCATTGGGGCACTTTTCAACCAAAGTGGATTCACATCCAACCCCATAATCATTAGGTTTGTCACCAGAAACAAAGATTCAATGGGAGTCACACCAAGCACTTTAAGAACTTCATGATTCTTATCACGAGAAAACGCCTTTTTAAGCTATTCATGTCTAGCATGAATTTGGGCGGTTCTTTCTTTGCTCTCAATCATGGAAACACGCATAGCTTTCAAAGTTTCATCCATATTGATCTTGGGAGGAGCACATCTAACTTTCAAAGCATCAACATCACAAGACATTCTATCAACGCTCTTAGCCAAATTGTCAATTTTGAGTAGTTTTTCCTCTATGGACGCATTGAAATTTTTTTGCGAGTTGATAAACTCTTTGATATTACTCTCTAGATCAGAGGGTAAACTATTATAATTTCCATGAGTATTGTTGTAGGAGTTGCTCAAGTTATTAGAGGAGTTACTAGGAAAAGGCCTAGGAACATAGTTTCCTCTAAAAGCATTGTTGTTGCCAAAATTATTCCTACCAACAAAATTAACGTCCAAGCTAGCGTTGCTACTCTCAGTCAAGGAAGAAAACGGCATATAATTAGGATCTAAAGGAGCACTTCTACTAGCAACCAAATTCATTAACTCATCCATCTTAGCACTCAACGAGTTAATTTCTTCTATAGCGTGTACCTTCTTACTAGTAGGAAACCTTTCAGTGTGCCACTGAGAGTAGTTCATCATGATATTTTCTAGGAGCTTTGTGGCCTCTCCTAACGTGATTTCCATGAACGTTCCACCTGAGGCGGAGCCCAAGATATTTCTAGAAGCGAAATTCAAGCCAGCGTAAAAGATTTGAATAATCATACAAAGACTCAAGGCATGAGCGGGATAATTTCTAATCATCAATTGCATTCTCTCCCAAGATTGTGCAACATGTTCATGATCAAGTTGCTTGAAATTCATGATATCATTACGGAGAGAGATAATCTTATCCGGCGAAAAATACTTGGAAATATAAGCATCTTTGCACTTATCCCAAGAATCGATACTATTTATGGGCAAAGACGAAAACAAAGTTTTTGCGCGATCTCGCAACGCGAAAGGAAAAACCTTCAATATAATCACATCTTTATCCACATCTTTCTTCTTTTGAATATCGCAAAGCTCAATGAAGGTATTGAGATGGGATGCGGCATCTTCACTAGGAAGGCCAGAGCATTGTTGTTTCATAAAAAGATTCAGCAAAGCGGCATTGATTTCGTATCACTCCGCACTAGTGGCGGGAGTAATCGGAGTACTAAGAAAATCTTTATTATTACTATTCGAGAAGTCACAAAGTTTGGTGTTTTCATTCATGGTGACTTCAGCAAGCAAGCAAGCACACAAGCGAACGAAGAGCAAACGAGAAAAAAGGGTGAACGAAAAGGCGAACGAAAAAGGCAAATTGGTGAAGTGCGGGAGAGGAAAACAAGAGGCAACTGGCAAACAAAGTAAATGCAAGAGATGAGTTTGCGACACTTACTTGGATGAGTTCTTGACTTGATCCTCCCCGGCAACAATGCAAATAATTCTTCTGCTATGGCAACAAAAGTCCTTCCCCGGCAACGCCAGGAATTCTTCATGCTACTTCTCTTGCTTGCGTCGGTTTTTTCCCTTGAAGAGGAAAGGGTGATGCAGCATAGGAGGAATAAGTATTTCCCTCAGTTTGAGAACCAAGGTATCAATCTAGTAGGAGAATCTCGTCAAGTCCATAGTACCTGCACAAACACAAAGAGCTTGCACCCAACGCTATAAAGGGGTTGTTAATCCCTTCAAGATTGATTGCAAAGTGAGATCTGAAGGCAGAAAGTGCAACGAAGGAAAAGTGTAAGGCTGAAAATATGGTGTGGAGTAGACCCAGGGGCCATAGCGTTCACTAGAGGCTTCTCTCAAAATAGCAAATATTACGGTGGGTGAACAAATTACTGTCGAGCAATTGATAGAACTGCGCAAAGTCATGACAATATCTAAGGCAATGATCATACATATAGGCATCACGTCCGAGACAAGCCGACCGATACTTTCTGCATCTACTACTATAACTCCACACATCGACCGCTATCCAGCATGCATCTAGTGTATTGAGTTCATGATGAACAGAGTAACGTCTTAAGCAAGATGACATGATGTAGAGGGATAATCTCAAACCAATGATGAAAACCCCATCTTTTTACCCTTGATGGCAACAACACGATGTGTGCCTCGCTACCCCTTCTGTCACTGGGTGAGGTCACCGCACGGTATGAACCCAAAACCAAGCACTTCTCCCATTGCAAGAATCGTAGATCTAGTTGGCCAAACAAAACCCACAACTCGAAGAGAATTACAAGGCTATGAAATCATGCATAAGAGAGATCAGAAGAAACTCAAATAAGATTCATAGATAATCTGATCATAAATCCACAATTCATCATATCTCGACAAACACACTGGAAAAGAAGATTACATCCGATAGATCTCCATGAAGATCATGGAGAACTTTGTATTGAAGATCCAAGAGAGAGAAGAAGCCATCTAGCTACTAGCTATGGACCTGTAGGTCTATGGTGAACTACTCATGCATCATTGGAGAGGTCATGGTGTTGATGAAGAAGCCATTCGTGTCCGAATCCCCCCTCCGGCAAGCTTGCGGAGACAGAAGCTTGCGGCGGCGGAGAAGTACTTTCGATGATCTCCTGATTTTTTCTAGGATTTTAGGGAATATATAGGCGAAAAACCTAGGACAGAGGTGGCCCAGGGAGCCCACAAGCCAGGGAGGTGCGGGCCCCCCTGGCCGCGCCATGAGGGCTTGTGGGGTCCCTGCAGGCCCCTTTCCCTGATTCTCCGGCTTCCCGATCTTTTTCTGTTTCGGAAAAAATCTTTTTGGCAGTTTCATTCCTTTTGGACTCCATTCAAAATCCTCCTCTGAAAGGGGTCAAAAACATGGAAAAACAGGAACTGGCACTTGGCACTGAGTTAATAAGTTAGTCCCAAAAAATATATAAAAGGCATGCAAAACATCCAAAGTTTGACAAGATAATAGCATGAAACCATAAAAAATTATAGATACGTTGGAGACGTATCATGTGCCCACGAATAGGAAGAGACTCTAGGTGGTGGGTCGCAGCCAGCACATTATCCATCGGGTTGGAGAAGTGACCTTGAGGTGTTTGGAAGTGTTGAGACGCCTGCGGGTTCAACGGGGGTTGCATTGGCTGCTGCACGATCTTAACCTGCGGATTGCTCTGACGAGGCGGGTTATGGTCCGCCCCAGGCGTATGCGGCCTACTGAACAGACTAGTAGGGTTAAGGTTGGCCGACATATGACTCTGATGCCTCCTCTGATGGGCAGCATCCGACGTGACTCGCTAGCGCTCATATCACCATGTCTCCAACTTCAAGCATTCCACCTCTTCGTCGATCCGAGCCTGCTCACCCGCCATGCGGGTCTTCTCAGTGCCGATTTCGCGTTGCATATGTGCTATATCCTCCCAAAGTTTGGCCAGTTCTGCATTGACCTCCTCTTGGTTATCAACCATCACGGTGACTGCCATAAGCTTTGACATCTAAACCATCAGATATGTCACGGCCTTGGTCGGCGTCTTCCCAGACTTGCTACCCCGTTGGCGGTTGCTGCGTTTGGCTAGTTCTGAGCCGCCATTGCCCCCGCTGTGTAGATGGTGACTTGGCGTGGTGGTTCCTGTGGCCCTTCAGAGATGCCGCCTCAGGAAAGCCCCCAATACTTCCCGCGAAGAGAGCGTCGATCGAGTCAGTATCTCCAATTGGTGACTCGCCATCAGAATTTACAAGGGAATCTTCACCAGCTTCTGGTTCATCCGAGAGGCTGGCCCCGTGTGTGAAGCCGACGATGATGCGACGCTGTCCAATGCAAGATGTGGCGGGTAGGGCGAGCCAAGCCAGCTCGACGATGTCGGTGCAGATGTTCGGCTTGGGAACCGGTGCTCCGATCTTGCCGATGAAGAGGTGAATCTTGCCGAGGGGACCCGGTAACCTGATTCGATTGAATCGGCGTCGAGACCCCATCTTGAGTTGTCGATGTAGTACCTTCCGTGGTGGCTCTTAGGCATGAGACCGATCACAAAACTCCCGAACCCTGGAAGGGCTCCTTTTGAGAACTCAACTCCATCGTGCGAATGCCCCACGGTGGGCGCCAACTGTCGTGGTTTTGTCACGTCAGTTGTCCTCCTGAGAGGACTTTGAGATGGGGGCATCGCAACCATGTGGCGACTCAAAGGGGTTAGCAGGGAGCAAGGGACGATTTTACCCAGGTTCGGCCCCTCAGATTGAGGTAAAAGCCTACGTCCTGCTATGTGTATATTGCCATCGAAATCGATTACAAGGGTGTCGATTCTCGTGACCCAACTCTCGATTGATGTGAACTTAAAATCTACCAGCCCTAGAGACTCGCCTTTATATAAAGGTCGAGGTCCTAGGTTTACAAGAGTCCGGGTCACGTTATGATTCGTGACCTGGTATGTCTCTAACTCGCCTTGCCCCTTAAGCAAGGAAGCTCCTAGCAACCCTTCTCCCTCATGGGCCATGAGTCACCCTCTTCGTGTCTTGGGCCGCAGCCGGCTCTCTTTGGTAAACACCTTGTGCCTTCTGCTTCATAGGTGAGGGCCCGTCTTGAGTATGAATGTTGAGCCACCATCATATTGACCCGCCCCCCTCGGGCGGGTCTCATGGCGGGATAATATCCCCAACAATTACCCCTTGCCTTTTACTGATCAAATGTTAGAACGATTATATAGCACACACTTTTGCTTTCTTTATGGATAATATTGATTTTCTCAAATACCTATGTCCAAGGAGGACTAAGAGAAAACTAACTTTACTTGCCATTTTGGGACGTATGCTTATAGGCGTACGCCTTTTGGTCTATGTAAAGCACCTTCTACCTATGAAAGATATATGACTACTATATTCTCTGACTTTTGTGAAAAAGATCGTTGAGCTTTTCATGGATGACTTTTTCGTTTACCGGACTTCCTTTGATGATTACTTGAGCAACCTAGATGGAGATTTGCAGAGATGTGAAGGAAGTAATCTTGTCTTAAATTGGGGGTAGTGCCACTTTATGGTGAATGAAGGTATAGTGCTTGGGCATAAAATTTATGAATGCGGTATTGAGGTAGATAAGGCCAAAGTTGATGAAATAGAGAAAATGCCTTGCCCAAAAGATATCAAAGGTATAATAAGTTTCCTTGGTCATGTTGGTTTCTATAGGCGTTTCATCAAAGATTTCTCGAAGGCTTCTAGGCCACTAATTAATCTTCTCCGAAAAGATGTTCCTTTTGTTTTTGATGATGATTGTGTAGAAGCCTTTGAAATACTTAAAAAGCTTTAATTTCAGCACCTATTGTTCAACCACCTGATTGGAACCTACCATTTGAAATTATGTGTTATGCTAGTGATTATGTTGTTGGTGTTGTTCTTGGGCAAAGAGTATACAAGAAGTTGAATATTGTACACTATGCTAGTAAGACACTAGACACTGCTCAAAGGAATTATGGTACTACTGAAAAGGTATTTTTAGCAGTTGTGGTTGCATGTGGTAAGTTGTTGATTCTAAAGTAATTATTCACACTGATCATGCTTCTATTAAATACCTTATGGAAAATAAAAATGCTAAACCTAGACTCATTATGTGGGTACTTTTACTTCAAAAGTTTGATTTGCACATCATTGATAGAAAGAGAGCTTATAATCGTGTACCAGATAACTTGTCTAGAATGGAAAATGTTCTTGATGACCCATTACTTATTGATGATAATTTCCCTGATGAGCAACTTGCTCCTATTAGTAGTTCACATTGCTCTCCTTGGTATGTTGATTATGCTAATTTCATTGTTGCTAAATATATCCCACCTAGATTCACCTATCAGCAAAAGAAAAAAAATTCTTCTATGATTTACGGCATTACTTTTGGGATGACTCACATTTTTATAAACAAGGCAGAGATGGTGTTATTAGACGTTGTATATCTAAGCATGAACATGAACAAATCCTGAGGAAGTGTCATTCCGAGGCCTGCGGAGGACACCATGCCGGTGACAGAACTGCACATAAGGTAATACAATCTCGTGTTTATTGGCCTACTCTTTTTAAAGATGCTCGTAAGTCTGCCCTTTCTTGTGATGAATGCCAAAGGGTGGGCAATATTGGTAAATGTCAGGAAATGCCTATGAACTATTCACTTGCTATTGAACCATTTGATGTATTGGGTTTTGATTTTATGGGACATTTGCCTTCCTCCGATGGATATACTCATATTTTAGTTGTTTTTGATTACGTCACTAAGTGGGTAGAAGGTATTCGAACTAGTAGTGCTGATCATAACACTTCTATTAAAATGATTAAAGACATTATCTTTTCGAGGTTTGGAATCCCTAGATATTTAATGACTAATGGTGGTTCACATTTTATTCATGGTTCTTTTTGTAAACTGCTAACCAAATGTGATGTTAACCATAGAATTGCATCACCTTATCATCCTTAATTTAGTGGTCAAGGTGAATTAAGAAATCAAGAAATAAAGTTGAACTTGCAGAAGACTGTTAATATTTCGAGAAATAATTGGTATAAGAAACTTGATGATGCTTTATGGGCTTATAGAACTTCTTATAATAACCCAATGGGGATGTCACCATATAAAATGGTCTATGGAAAAGCTTGTCGATTACCTCTTGAGTTAGAACGTAAAGCTTATTGGGCAATTAAAGAAATTAAGTAAGATTTTAAACTTGCCGGTGAAAAGAGGTTATTTGAGATTAGCTCACTAGATGAATGGAAGACACAAGCCTATGAGAATGCCAAGTTATTTAAAAAGAGTTAAAAGATGGCATGCCAAGAGAATTCAAAAAGGATAATTCGATGTAGGAGACCTAGTGCTTTTGTACAACTTTCATTTTAGATTTGTTGCAGGGAAACTCCTCTCCATATGGGAAGGACCTTCACTACTGAAATTCAGAAATTTGCCGTCTACCATGGCGGACGGCAAAGGGGGAAACCACTGACGGCAAAGGCTTTGCCGTCAGTCAGCAGACGGCAAAGTAGACGGCAAAAAAATCGGGTGAAGAGGTTCTTTGCCGTCTGCTTTTTTAAAGCGGACGGCAAAGAATCTTTGCCATGAGGGGGCAGACGGCAAATTAAATGGGACGGCACATACACCAACGGCCCCGTTAAGTGTTAACGGCAGGCCTCCTCTCTTTGTCGTCTGCCGTCCCCCATTTTCCATGTGGGGGCAGACGACAAAGGGGGGAACCAGCCCCCTCTCTCTCCCCTCTTTGTCGTCTACCATCCCACCTTTGCCATGTGGCGGCAGACGGCAAAGAGGGGAGAGAGGGGGGGCTGGTTGCCCCCTTTGCCATGTGGGGCAGACGGCAAAGAGGGAGAACCAGCCCATCTCTCTCCCCTTTTTGCCGTCTGTCGTCCCCCCTTTGCCATGTGGGGGCAGACGGCAAAGGGGGGAACCAGCCCCCTCTCTCTCCCCCTTTGCCGTCTACCATCCCCCCTTTGCCATGTGGGGGCAGACGGCAAAGGGGGGAACCAACCCCTTTTTAATTTATTTCTTATTATATCCAGTATTTTTCACAATAATCAGGATATATATATATATATATATATATATATATATATATATATTTGACATAAATAAATTTCTTTCCGTACTCATAACCATATTAAAATAACTTTCATCCATAGTACATACATATTATGCAAGTTGCATCCATACCAAACCATATATTACACCAGTTTCATCCACATGCATACAAAGTTTCATATATATCCATATACTACAATAGTTTTAATACAAGCATCCGTGAAGCCATGGTACAAGAAAACATCTTCAAGCATTCCATCAATATAATCCAAGCTTCCCATGAAGTGAATGTAATCTACAAAATGACAAATAAGAATGTTAGAAGAATAGTACTAGATGAAGAAGTATATAGGTTATTTCAGAGAGAAATTAGCTAAGTATAGGCCATTTAATAGCTAAGTTAGGTGGAATAGGTCATCTTGGAGCTACATAGCCTTATTATGTCATTTAGGAGAGAACTTAGGTAAGTATAGGTCATTCTAGAGCTAACTTGGATAAAATATGTCATTTTGTAGCCAACTATGATTATTAATCCATTTTAACATTATTATGTCATTTTGGAGCTAAATTAGTCATTTTAATGAGCTAACCAAGGTTCTTATGATGTTTTTACCTAACTATGCTAGTTATGTCATTTTGGAGGATAATTAGCTAAGTACGTCTTTGTTGGGGAAAATAACCTACGTAGAAGAAGAAATAGAAGAAGCAAGAAGATAAGAAGCAAGAAGAGAAGAAGAAGGAGAAGAAAAAGAAGAAGAAGGAGGAGGAGGAGGAGAAGGAGGAGAAGAAGGAGAAGAAGAAGAAAAGAAGGCGGACAAGAAGAAGTAGAAGAAGGGGGAGAAGAAGGAGAAGGAGCTTCTCTCCTCCTTCTCCTTCTCCTTCTTCCTCCTTCTCCTTCTTGTTCTCTTCTTCTCCTTCTTCCTTCCTTCATTTTTCCTCTTTCTTCTCCTCTTGTCCCCTTCTTCGGGCTAAATTAGCTAAGAATGCCTTTTTGGAGCTAATTATGTCATTTCGAGGATAATTAGCTAAATATAGGTCATGTTTTATTAAATAGACCATTTTGGAGCTAACTAAGCTAATTATGTCATTTAGGTGGAAGCCTAGCTAACTATAGGTCGTTTCGGAGCTAAATTGGGTAAAATAGGTCATTCCGGAGCAAACTATGCTTATTAAGCCATTTTGGATCTAGCAAGGCTAATTATAGGCCATTTAATACATAAATTAGGGGGAATAGGCCATCTTGCAGCTACGTAAGCCTTATTATGTCATTTAGGAGAGAACTTAGCTAACTATAGGTCATTTTTAATTAAATAGGTCATTTTGGAGCTAACTAAGCTAATTATGTCATTTTGTAGGATAATTAGCCAATTTAGTCTTTATTGGATGATTCTAAGCTACGTAGAAGAAGAGAAAGCAAAGAAGCAAGAAGAGAAGAAGAAGTCAAAGAAGAAGGAGGAGGAGGAGGATAAGGAGAAGGAGAAGGAGGAGCTCCTTCTCCTTGTTCTACTCCTTCTTCTCCTTCTTCTTGTCCTCGTCCTTCTCTTCTTCTTCTTCTCTTCTTATTCTTCTTCCTTCCTTTCATTTTTCATTTTTCTTCTCCTCTTGTCCCCTTCTTCAGGCTAAATTAGCTAAGAATGCCTTTTTGGAGCTAATTATGTCATTTCGAGGATAATTAGCTAAGTACAGGTCATGTTTTATTAAATAGACCATTTTGGAGCTAACTAAGCTAATTGTGTCATTTAGGTGGAACCCTAGCTAACTATAGGTCGATTCGGAGCTAACTTGGGTAAAATAGGTCATTCCGGAGCAAACTATGCTTATTAAGCCATTTTGGATCTAGCTAGGCTAATTATAGGCCATTTAATACCTAAGTTAGGGGGAATAGGTTATCTTGCAGCTACGTAAGCCTTATTATGTCATTTAGGAGAGAACTTAGCTAACTATAGGTCATTTTTTATTAAATAGGTCATTTTGGAGCTAACTAAGCTAATTATGTCATTTTGTAGGATAATTAGCCAATTTAGTATTTCTTGGATGAGTCTAAGCTACATAGAAGAAGAGAAAGAGAAGAAGAAAGAAGAGAAGAAGAAGTAAAAGAAGAAGGATGAGGAGGTGGAGGAGAAGGAGAAGGAAGAGGAGAAGAAGAAGAAAAGAAGAAGGAGAACGAGAAGGAGGAAGAAGGAGGAAGAAGGAGAAGGAGGAGCTCCTTCTCCTTCTTCTACTCCTTCTCTTTCTTCTTATCCTCCTCCTTCTCTTCTTCTTCTTCTTCCTTCCTTTCATTATTCCTCTTTCTTCTCCTCTTGTCCCCTTCTTCGGGCTAAATTAGCTAAGAATGCCTTTTTGGAGCTAATAATATCATTTCGAGGATAAGTAGCTAAGTATAGGTCATGTTTTATTAAATAGACCATTTTGGAGCTAACTAAGCTAATTATGTCATTTTGGTGGAAGCCTGGCTAACTATAGGTCATTTCAGAGCTAACTTGGGTAAAATAGATCATTTCGGAGCAAACTATGCTTATTAAGCCATTTTGGAGCTACCTAGGTTAATTATAGGCCATTTAATTCCTAAGTTAGGGGGAATATGTCATCTTGCAGCTACGTAAGCCTTATTATGTCATTTAGGACAGAACTTAGCTAACTATAGGTCATTTTTTATTAAATAGGTCATTTTGGAGCTAGCTAAGCTAATTATTTCATTTTGTAGGATAGTTAGCCAATTTAGTCTTTCTTGGATGAGTCTAAGCTACGTTGAAGAAGAGAAACAGAAGAAGAAGTAAAAGAAGGAGGAGGAGGAGGAGGAGAAAGAGAAGGAAGAGGAGAAGATGAAAAAAAGAAGAAGGAGAAGGAGAAGGAGGAAGAAGGAGGAAGAAGAAGGAGAAGGAGGAGCTCCTTCTCCTTGTTCTCCTTCTTCTCCTCCTACTTCTCCTTCTTCTTATCCTCCTCCTTCTCTTATTCTTCTTCTTCTCTTCTTCTTCTTCTTCCTTCCTTTCATTTTTCCTCTTTCTTCTCCTCTTGGCACCTTCTTCGGGCTAAATTCGCTAAGAAATCCTTTTTGGAGCTAATTATGTCATTTCGAGGATAATTAGCTAAGTATAGGTCATGTTTTATAAAATAGACCATTTTGGAGCTAACTAAGCTAATTATGTCATTTCGGTGGAAGCCTAGCTAACTATAGGTCATCTCGGAGCTAACTTGGGTAAAATAGGTGATTCCGGAGCAAACTATGCTTATTAAGCCATTTTGGAGTTACCTAGGCTAATTATAGGCCATTTAATACCTAAGTTAGGGGGAATAGGTCATCTTGCAGCTAAGTAAGCCTTATTATGTTATTTAGGAGAGAACTTAGCTAACTATAGGTCATTTTTTATTAAATAGGTCATTTTGGAGCTAACTAAGCTAATGTGTCATTTTGTAGGATAATTAGCCAATTTAGTCTTTTTTGGATGATTCTAAGCTACGTAGAAGAAGAGAATGAGAATAAGCAAGAAGATATGAAGAAGTAAAAGAAGGAGGAGGAGGAGGAGGAGGAGGAGGAGGAGAAGGAGAAGGAAGAGGAGAAGAAGAAAATAAGAAGGAGAAGGAGAAGGAGGAAGAAGGAGGAAGAAGAATGAGAAGGAGGAGCTCCTTCTCCTTCTTCTACTCCTTCTTCTTATCCTCCTCCTTCTCTTCTTCTTCTTCTCTTCTTCTTCTTCTTCCTTCCTATCATTTCTCCTCTTTCTTCCCCTCTTGTCCCCTTCTTCGGGCTAAATTAGCTAAGAATGCCTTTTTGGAGCTAATTATGTCATTTCGAGGATAATTAGCTAAGTACAGGTCATGTTTTATTAAATAGACCATTTTGGAGCTAACTAAGCTAATTATGTCATTTCGGTGGAACCCTAGCTAACTATAGGTCGTTTCGGAGCTAACTTGGGTAAAACAGGTCATTTCGAAGCACACTATGCTTATTAAGCCATTTTGGATCTAGCTAGGCTAATTATAGGCCATTTAATACCTAAGTTAGGGGGAATTGGTTATATTGCAGCTACGTAAGCCTTATTATGTCATTTAGGAGAGAACTTAGCTAACTATAGGTCATTTTTTATTAAATAGGTCATTTTGGAGCTAACTGAGCTAATTATGTCATTTCGTAGGATAATTAGCCAATTTAGTCTTTCTTGGATAAGTCTAAGCTATGTAGAATAATAGAAAGAGAAGAAAAAAGAAGAGAAAAAGAAGTAAAAGAAGAAGGAGGAGGAGGAGGAAGAGAAGAAGGAGAAGGAAGAGGAGAAGAAGAAGAAAAGAAGAAGGAGAAGGAGAAGGAGGAAGAAGAAGGAGAAGGAGGAGATCCTTCTCCTTCTTCTACTCCTTCTTCTCCTTCTTGTTATCCTCCTCCTTCCCTTCTTCTTCTTCTCTTCTTCTTCTTCTTCCTTCCTTTCATTATTCCTCATTCTTCTCCTCTTGTCCCCTTCTTCGGGCTAAATTAGCTAAGAATGCCTTTTTGGAGCTAATTATATCATTTCGAGGATAATTAGCTAAGTATAGGTCATGTTTTATTAAATAGACCATTTTGGAGCTAACTAAGCTAATTATGTCATTTAGGTGGAAGCCTAGCTAACTATAGGTCGATTCGGAGCTAACTTTGGTAAAATAGGTCATTCCGGAGCAAACTATGCTTATTAAGCCATTTTGGAGCTACCTAGGCTAATTATAGGCCATTTAATACCTAAGTTAGGGGGAATATGTCATCTTGCTGCTACGTAAGCCTTATTATGTCATTTAGGAGAGAACTTAGCTAACTATAGGTCATTTTTTATTAAATAGGTCATTTTGGAGCTAACTAAGCTAATTATGTCATTTGGTAGGATAATTAGCCAATTTAGTCTTTCTTGGATGAGTCTAAGCTAGGTAGAAGAAGAGAAAGAGAAGAAGAAGTAAAAGAAGAAGGAGGAGAAGGAGGAGGAGGAAGAGAAGGAGATGGAAGAGGAGAAGAAGAAGAAGAGAACAAGGAGAAGGAGAAGGAGGAAGAAGAAGGAGAAGGAGGAGCTCCTTCTCCTTCTTCTCCTTGTTATCCTCCTCCTTCTTCTTCTTCTTATCCTCCTCCTTCTCTTCTTCTTCTTCTTCTCTTCTTCTTCTTCTTCCTTCCTTTCATTTTTCCTCTTTCTTCTCCTCTTGTCCCCTTCTTCGGGCTAAATTCGCTAAGAATGCCTTTTTGGAGCTAATTATATCATTTCGAGGATAATTAGCTAAGTATAGGTCATGTTTTATTAAATAGACCATTTTGGAGCTAGCTAAGCTAATTATGTCATTTAGGTCGAAGCCTAGCTAACTATAGGTCTTTTCGGAGCTAACTTGGGTAAAATAGGTCATTCCGTAGCAAACTATGCTTATTAAGCCATTCTGGAGTTACCTAGGCTAATTATAGGCCATTTAATACCTAAGTTAGGGGGAATAGGTCGTCTTGCAGCTACGTAAGCCGTATTATGTCATTTAGGAGAGAACTTAGCTAACTATAGGTCATTTTTTATTAAATAGTTCATTTTGGAGCTAACTAAGCTAATTATGTCTTTTTGTAGGATAATTAGCCAATTTAGTCTTTCTTGGATGAGTCTAAGCTACGTAGAAGAAGAGAAAGAGACGAAGCAAGACGAGAAGAAGAAGTAAAAGAATAAGGAGGAGGAGGAGAAGGAGAAGGAAGAGGAGGAGAAGAAGAAAAGAAGAAGGAGAAGGAGAAGGAGGAAGAAGGAGGAAGAAGAAGGAGAAGTAGGAGCTCCTTCTCCTTCTTCTACTCCTTCTTATCCTTCTTTTTATCCTCCTCCTTCTCTTCTTTTTCTTCTCTTCATCTTCTTTTTCCTTCCTTTCATTTTTCCTCTGTCTTCTTATCTTGTCCCCTTCTTCGGGCTAAATTAGCTAAGAATGCCTTTTTGGAGCTAATTATATCATTTCGAGGATAATTAGCTAAGTATATGTCATGTTTTATTAAATAAACCATTTTGGAGCTAACTAAGCTAATTATGTCATTTAGGTGGAAGCCTAACTAACTATAGGTCGTTCCGGAGCTAACTTTGGTAACATAGGTCATTCCGGAGCAAACTATGCTTCTTAAGCCATTTTGGAGCTACCTAGGCTAATTATAGGCCATTTAATACCTAAGTTAGGGGGAATATGTCATCTTGCAGCTACGTAAGCCTTATTATGTCATTTAGGAGAGAACTTAGCTAACTATAGGTCATTTTTTATTAAATAGGTCATTTTGGAGCTAACTAAGATAATTATGTCATTTTGTAGGATAATTAGCCAATTTTGTCTTTCTTAGATGAGTCTAAGCTATGTAGAAGAAGAAGTAAAAGAAGAAGGAGGAGGAGGAGGAGGATGAGGAGGAGAAGGAGAAGGAAGAGGAGAAGCAGAAGAAAAGAAGGAGAAGGAGAAGGAGGAAGAAGGAGGAAGAAGAAGGAGAAGGAGCAGCTCCTTCTCCTTCTTCTCCTCCTTCTTCTCCTTCTTCTTATCCTCCTCCTTCTCTTCTTCTTCTTCTCTTCTTCTTCTTCTTCCTTCCTTTCATTTTTCCTCTTTCTTCTCCTCTTGTCCCCTTCTTCGGGCTAAATTCGCTAAGAATGCCTTTTTGGAGCTAATTATGTCATTTCGAGGATAATTAGCTAAGTATAGGTCATGTTTTTTTAAATAGACCAATTTTGAGCTAACTAAGCTAATTATGTCATTTAGGTGGAAGCCTAGCTAACTATAGGTCGTTTCGGAGATAACTTGGGTAAAATAGGTCATTCCGGAGCAAACTATGCTTATTAAGCCATTTTGGATCTAGCTAGGCTAATTATAGGTCATTTAATACCTAAGTTAGGCGGAATAGGTCATCTTGCAGCTACGTAAGCTTTATTATGTTATTTAGGAGAGAATTTAGCTAACTATAGGTCATTTTTTTATTAAATAGGTCATTTTGGAGCTAACTAAGCTTATTAAGCCATTTTGGAGCTAACTAAGCTTATTAAGCCATTCCGGAGCAAACTATGCTTATTAACCCATTTTGGAGCTAACTAAGCTAATTATGTCATTTAGATGGAAGTCACGCAAATTTTTATTAAAACACTAGAAATAAGATTCCATTATCGTCATCGCGGCAGTGAAGCACGGTGGCTCTGGCTTGTTTCACGTGGAGAAGGCTCCACTGTAGAAGGGTCGTCCGATGCGTTTCAGGAGATATTCTGCACCAAACATCGTTTGCAATGTGTCGTTAGCATGAGGACACTCTTAAGATCACTGCATTGAAATGAAACTCACCGTCCCCGCCACGTTAATGACTGGCATCGGCGGAGGGACTTGGCCGCTCTTCTCACATATAGACTGTACATTTGGTTTCGACAAGTCAAACTTTTTATTTATTAATGAAACGGACATTCAAATGCAAGTTTTGAAATAACATGAAGAAGAAACTTACCACGAAGAGCTCGTATATGGCCCTATTAGACGCATCATTCCGTGCCCTCTCCTCCTCCACAAATGCAGTCGTCCTCTCCTCTAGCTCCCTAATCTCCTTATCCTTCTCCGCCATAGTCGCCTGCATTGCCTCTCTCTCTTTCTGAATAGCAGCCTCCAACACAACTCATAGTTAGCAATGTAATCATATTGGTTCCAACGCACAACATAATGCGGAAAGATAGTTGAGTCCATTAAACTAACCTCGATGGCCAGCTCGACTGGCCGTGGACGACATGTTACCTCCGGACAGGAGCTCGTTTGGCGTGCCTTTATCTGTCGGAGAGTGCTAGGACAACGTATAAGGCCGTCTCCAATGGCGATCGAGCCATGGGGCCTCCCGTTGCCAGCTATCATCACCAGCTCTTGATCAATAGGCCCCTCGCTCGGGTTAAAGTCCTCCCCTTTCCTCTCCTTCCCGTGATCTCTGTACTTCATGAGCTTGTGGTGGGAGGAGATGTTGGTGAAGTTTTCTGGATGCTCGAGGTCACACTCAGAGAATGCCTTGACCTTCTTGTACGAGGCAGTATGGGCCATCGCATACAGGTCGTACATCTGTGGCACCTTCATCTTATTGTGACGCGCCTAAAAGAGAGAGAGAGGAAAATTGTATTAGTAAAGGGCTCAAGATAGCATTAAGAATGAATTGCATGAGGCATGAAGCAAACCACATACCCAGTTATCGCCAAATTGGATTAAGTTGATGCTCCCTTAATGGTGTGGCACACCAACCATTTTGCCACGCCTCTCCTTGGTGTTGTTGTGGCTGGCCTCCCGCGTTCCGGAGCACCACTGATCCACCAAGGCCTCCCAACAATGCATCTTATCCACACACCATCTCGGGGGCACCTAAGTTAATAAAGAGAAGTTTTTACGACAAAGCACACCAAGGACGCTGTTGGGCTTGCGGACACCCTTGGCAACAATCCAACCCCTACGATGTGACAAATTAAAGCCAAAATATTAGATATTTGAGAAAACGCGAAGGCAAAAGGTTAAATAAGAGTAAATTAACTTACTTGTCCCCATTTGGCCTAATCGACCACCGCTGCTCGGGGGTCGCCGGCACGAGCGGGAGCCCTGAACTACCACGCTGGTAGACGGTAGCCCCCTCACCCAGCTCCTCGTCGCTACCAGCATGGCCACTTGGCTCAGCCCAGGTTACCCACTGGGTCTCTTGGGACGTACCCTCATCCCTGCTCTGCTCCGGAGTCGCCTGGAACGAAGCCTCTGGGACAAGAGTCTCGTGGGTCGAAGGCTCGTCGACCTGAGGGTCGTCGACCCGAGGCTCGAGAACCGGAGACCGTGTAGCCTCCACCTGAGATGAATCCACCCTAGAAGTCCTGTACTCAGGTGAATCAGCTTGGGGTGGTGGCGGAGAACGTGTAGCCTCCACCTCAGAAGGCGTGGCAGCCACCGCCCTACCTCTCCCGCGGCCACGTGTACCTTTAGTACAACATAAATACCAACATGAGTAATAAAATGTATATAAATACCAATATGCATACAACATGAGTACAACATAAATACCAACATGAATACAACGTGTACCTTTAGTACCTCTCGGCTACACAGGGGGTCAACCTCCTCTCACGGGGGGAGCTCCTTGTAGAGTACAGAGCAACACTCTGCGAAGAGGCGAGGCAGGAATGGAAGTACCCATCCCATCACCCGCCGACGAAGAAGGAGCCACAGAGTGCTTTCGACCCTATCCCACCATCTTTCAATACGTGTCATGACAAAGAGTAAATGAAATTAGTACAACATAAATACCAACATGAGTAATAAAATTTACATAATTTAAGTGTATCATCGTCATAAATACCAACATGACTAATAAAAAATTGAATACCCAACATTAACTCAAAATTTATATATAGTACAATAGTTGAATACCTGACATGAACTAATAACAATCGTGCTCGTCTATATATGCTTCGGGATCAATAAATGCATCATGATCATCACTATCATCAATAAATGCATCATCATCATCACTATCACGAATAACATGTGGAAGGCCACCATTATGTATTCGGTCAAGAAGTGACAGGTCATCCGCAGCAGTAACCTCTTCTTCTTCCAGCTCTTCCTATTCGGGCTCAGGTGTTAAGACGGGTTCACTATCGCTGTCTACTTAAATGTTCTGGGGTGAAGTAGAGTGATTCTTGAAACGTTTCTTGGACATACGTGTTTCTTGGAAGAATTCTCCTTCATATGTGTCTGGGTTAATGTGAGGTTTGTAATCCTCTTCCTTGAGGGTAGGTGGTCTAAAATGTGGTGGCACTTCATAAACGGCATCCCAACCTTTGAGATTTGGATCAGTTTGGTAGGCCCACGGTAGATAGAAAACTTGTGTCGCCTGTTGAGCCGTAATATATACATCGGGAACATCTCAGTGGGTGTTTTGGTTGTTTTCGACTAGTCCTATATGTTCATGAGTCCTTCTAGTCTCCCTCGGCTCAAACCAATAACATTTGAAGACTACGACGGTCTGTGGGTTTTCACCATAGAATAGAAGTTCATAAATTGCTTCAACTCTTCCATAATACTCGGTGTCTCCTTCGCCGATAGTAGAGACGGAACAATTTGTAGTCTTTAGGTCGGGCATAGATAGCTCTTTGCCAAAGGTACGAAAGTGATACCCGTTGATGTTGCATTTATCAAATGAACGGACCTTATAGTCAAAACCATTAGCGACTTGTCTCAACTCGGTGTCCATAGACTCTGCATCAGCCTACAAGTTTAATACGAAAGAATGGATGCATTAGCCGCAAATTAGACCAAGAAATCAAATGGGCCCTTAATGGTAATTAATTACCCTTTGTTTGAACCAAGAGATGAAACCGGGATAGTCGCCTCCATGCTTTGCGAGAAGCTCATACTCTTCGACGGAATCCTTTTCAATTACTGCTCCATCCGAGAATTCGGCGACGTATCGACTATATCAAATATCCGGGAATAAGAGAAGTTCAAAGCAATTAGAAATTGCGGAACAATAAATTACCGAGAACTTACTCGATGTACGGCCGCACTTCTGTTAGGTTGGTGAAGATATACAATGAAATGGTCCGCCATTCTTTGACATCCAACGATTTCCCTTTCGAAGCACCGGATGGTGCGAGCTTACCTTTGAATAGTCTGAGATTGGATCGAACTTTTTTTGGATCGCCATCATTGTGCCGAGGCTTCGGGTTATGCAAATAATGATTTTTGGTTTCGTAGTGTGCTGTCACGAAGTTTGCCGCCGCCTCAGTAATGAATGCCTCGGCCATCGATGCTTCAATTCTACGTTTATTTTTACACTTAGCTCGAAGCGTCTTCTGCATCCTCTCAGTTGAGTAGCACCATCGATTTTGAACGCCCCCCCCCCCATTCTTGCCTCGGTCGGGAGATGCAAAATCAAATGTTGCATTGGATTAAAGAAGCCCGGTGGAAAGATCTTTTCTAATTTGCATATCAACTTCGACGCCAACTCTTCCATTTCATCTAGCACGCCAGGCGATAGTTCTTTCGCACAACGAGAACGGAAGAAATAGCTCAGCTCTGCCAGTACTAGCCATTCATCCTCAGGGATAAAGCCACGCAACAGCACCGGCATTACCCACTCAATCCATATGTGCCAATCATGACTCTTGAGACCAAATATTTTCAATTTCTCAAGACTCGCTCCCCTCTTTAGATTCGCAGCATACCCATCTGGGAACATCAACCGCATTTTCACCCACAATAGCATTTCCCTCATAGCTGGCCTTTCAAGATTGAACCATGCCTTTGGCTTCGCTATTCTTAGCTTTCCTTTCCATTGTTGCAAGTTTTGCAACGGTCTATCACACAGAGCCTCCAGGTCGATTCTAGCCTTAGGATTATCTTTTGACTTCCCATCTATGCCGAACAATGTACCAAAAATGTCCTCAGCAATATTCTTTTCAGTGTGCATCACGTCGATGTTGTGTGGGCAAAGGAGGTCTTTGAAGTAAGGGAGATCCCCTAAGCATGACTTGTGAGTCCAGGCGTGTTCCGTATTATACCCTTTGAAGTATCCTGGACGCAAAGGATTAGGCTGGAGAGCGTTTAACTGATCAAGGGTCTGTTGGCCTGTCAACGCAGGCGGTGCAGTGTTTTTGACAACTCTACCTTTGATGAAATTCTTCTTGTCTTTTCTAAACTTATGGTCACCATCCAGGAATTGTCTACGCATGTCGAAGCAAGAATACTTGCGACCATCTTGCAACCACCGGAACTGAAGAGCTGCCTTGCATATGGTGCACGGGAACCTTCCATGCACACACCAGCCAGCGAATAGCGCAAACGCCGGATAATCATGCGTCGAGTACATGTACTACACATGCATTTTGAAATATGTTTTGGTAGCCGCGTCGTAGGTCTTGATCCCATTATCCCAGGCTTCTTGCAACTCATCCATATGCGGCTGCATGTACACATTCATATTCTTCCCCGGATAGTTGGGCCCTGGAATCATCAATGTTAGAAAAATGTTCTTTCTTTTCGTAATATCTCTAGGTGGCAAATTTAGTGGAATGAAAAATACAGGCCAACAACTGTATTGTGCTGCCGTCATACCATACACATTGAACCCATCCGTGCTAATGGCAACTCTAGGTTGCCTTGGATATTTCGATTTATCCTTATATAATGCATCGAAGTGCCTCCATGCAAAACCATCTGAAGTGTGTACCAGCATCTTGTTCCCATCCGCATCTAGTTCGGTTCTTTTGCCCAATTTGTGTGATGTCATCTGTCTGGCCGTCTCTTCGACCATGAAAAGACGTTGAAGTCTTGGTACGATTGGCAGATACCGAAGAACACTAATGGGGATTTTGGTCTGATTCTTGTCACCCATACCGTTGTCTACCACAATATACCTGGAAGAATTGCAAATGGGGCAATAGTTCAAGGCCGCATACTGAAGCCTAAATAAGGCACATCCATTCTCACAGGCATGTATCTTTTCATAGGGCATCCTAAGTACACGGAGGATTTTCTCTGACTGGTACAAGTTTGCTGGCAGTACATGGCCTTTCGGTAGAAAGCATCCAAATATCGTCATCATCGCGTCGTAGCATTCTCTGCCTAGGTTGAATTGAGCCTTGAGAGCCATTACTTGCGCGATGGCATCCAGCTGACAAAGCTCAGTCTGCTTGTGGAGAGGACGTTTTGAAGACTCCTACATTTCATAGAAGGCCTTTGCAGATTCCTCCATCTCATCGTTCGAGTCCCGAGCATCATCCAAGTCTTGCACCATATCTTCAATCCCGGTACCATGCTCGTCGGTGCGACGACGAATCACCTCAGCTCTGGCACGTTGGTCAGACTCACCATGAAAAGTCCACACCGTATAATTAGGTGTAAAACCCCACTTCTGCAGGTGTTTTTTGGGACAGGGGCACCATATTTTTTGCCCATGCTCTGCTCTAGATGCGATGCAGAATTTTGGCAGCACCTCCCCGTTGTTCTCCTGATACACGTCTCGGCAATAAGCAGATAGGATGTGTACCCAGAGAACAACAGGGAGGCACTGACAAAATTCCGCATCAGATCCGGAGCACAGCATACGGGAAAACAAACCGAATCTACACATACTCGGGCTGTCCATGGATAATGTTGGATAATTCGAAAGGATGGCGGTTATAAATATGCAAAGAAATGCATATTTATAGATGTCGCCGTTTCGAACGGGAGACGCATACTGGTGACGCATACTCATGATTGAAGAAACATATAGCTTTCAAGTTTCATCGGCACGAAGACCGGGATAGAGCAAATTAAGGGGGTAGGAGGAGAAGTCATTTGTGCTCACCAACAAACGCAAGGGCGGAGCTCGTCCAACGCACGTGGAGGTCGTCGAACAACTGCACATTGAAATTCACATGATCAACACAAATACAATGATTTTATAATTAACATAATCGGAAAATATGTGACCTAACTCATAATTTACAAAACTATGACCCTCGTCGGGGTTTAGTAGCATCGGGAGTCAGTGCCATCGAGGGTCGGCGGTGTCGGGTGTCGGTGGCGTCGGGGGTTGGGGGTTAGTGGCGTCTGTGGTCGGGGGTCAGTGCTGTCGGGGGTCGAGGGTCACTGGTGTCGGGGGTCTTTTCGGTTAACAAGAGGCCAAAGAGGTGTCGGGCGTCGGGGGTTGGGGGTTGGGGGTTAGTGGCGTCGGGGATCGGGGGTTGGGGGTTAGTGGTGTCGGGGGTCGGGGGTCGGGGTTAGTTGCGTCGGGGGGTCAAGGGTAGGGTGTCGGGGGTCAGGGTTCGGGTGTTGGGGTTAGTGGCGTCAGGGGTCAGGGGTAGGGGTCGGTGCTCGGGAAGCGGTCTGTACAATTATCAACTAGAGCCCAACTAGAGCCCTATAAAACACAACTAATTCAAATGTCTACACAACTAGATCCCATTTTCCCAGAGAGAAAATGCAAGCATTCTCTACAATTATCAACAATACGGGGAGTCATGTGCTCATACTTACACCACATAACATTTTATATCAGCGGCCTACATTAATAAAAATAAGCATATCAACTATAAGAATGTCAAAACGGACACATACACAGCCATTACACATGTTCTATGAAAATGTTGCAAAAGAATATTATGCTTAATCCTACAATACACAACAGGACAAAATATGCAAGCCGATAGTTCTACTCCCTGTGCTAAAATGACTACTAGTGCCTACATGAAGGGACAATCTGATAGTCATTAACAAGTAAAAACCCTATCATGGGGATCCTACTATTAAAGATAGTAGCAAATCTGAGAAAGAGAGAGAGAGGACTGACCTGAACCAAGGAAGAGGCGGTCACCATTGTCGCAGTTGAGGATGCGAGGAGCGGGTCTGGCCGGCGATGTCAGGGCTAGGGCGAGGGCGAGGGAGGCGGCGCGGAGGGCAACGATGCGGGCGCAGGCTACAGTAATGCATGTGATTAAGCTACAGTAAACCATGACGTGAAGTTAATACTTTTGCTAATCAAGGTTTGATCACAATTTGATTCATATCTTGTTCCAAATTCCTATCGAAATTAAGAACTCAAATAATAAGCGATTTAAATAGTTTTGCAAACATGAAAACTAAAATCATAGATGGGTTACAACTATTCACCTAGTATTTATAAGAATTAAACCAACATTTTATAAAGTACTTTAGTACCTCGAAAACAATTATAAGAGAGGCCAAAACAATTAATTAAATGCCTTTTGAATTATGAAAATTCTTAAACTTTTGAAATGGGCCCCAAACTTTTTTGTGCCATTGCCTAATATTGTTGTATGATTATGGGCGAGGTCACTTATTTTTCATAAGTCAAATAGTGCAAAAAAAATACAAACATAAATTAACTAAATTCTAACAACAGAGATTTAAACAAAAAAAAAACCTCCCCTGGGCGTTAGCCCACTAGGCCTCTGGGCAGGCCCAGCCTACACTCTCACTTATCCCCTTCCTCTCGTTACAGTGCAGGAGGCACGGGCGTGGCGGCCATCCACGACGCCATGGCCGTGGTGGCAGCCATCCACACACACCCGGCACCCTAGAAGAGGCCCCCGACCCCGCAGACTCCTCCCGAACCCTAGCCGCCTCTCCTCCCTCTACCCCGCTCACACCCGTCGTCGTCCGCGACCCCATGGCCTTCTCGCCGTGAAGCTCGCGCCCTCCGTCGATCCCGTGCCCGGAGTCCATGTCCTGCAGCTCCGTCAGCCTCCTCTACGTCGTCTACGACCACCACCTCGAGCTCTATGCCTCTACATCGCCGGGATCGACGTCGTCTTCCTCACCTACAGCCGCCGTTGCCTCATCCGATCTACCTCACCGGAGCTCCTCCGCCCCGTCCGACGCGTCCTCCACCTTCCCCTGTGAGCGGCACCTCCATTTCCCTTGTCTCCCTTATGTTCATCGCCTCGTGTCGCCGTCCTGTGTCGCGTGAGTTTCGGCTTGTGGTCGTGGTCACCGCGACCGTGCCCATCCCCGCGTGTGTGTCCGGCGCGCTCTGCCTCACCTTTGTCTGCGCCCTGCCGCGTACTGGTCTCCCCGGGGCACAGCCTGGCCACACCCAGGTGCGTGCCCGCTGCTCGCCGCGTCGCGCCTGATGCCCCCGTTGCTGCCATTTGCTGCTTGCTGTCGCCCGGTGCGCGCCCGCGTTTGTCTCTGCTGATGTGTTGCTGCTGTGCCTAGGCCACCCCGCTGTGTCGCCGCGTGTGCGTGCGCGTCATCCTTGCTCTGTTGCTCTTTATGAGCTATTGTCCACTGCAGCTACTTCTTCTCGCTGTTGCAGCCCCGCCGCTACCTCCTGCTATGTTGCACGCCCTTGGCCACTCCGGCCTAGCTCGCCGCTGCTGCTTTTATGCCTACCTGTTTGCCGCTATACACTGCTGTTAGCTACCGCTGCCCAGGCCACAGCACTGCTGTTTTGCAAGTAGTTGCTGCTAGCGATGGCCATGGCAAAGGCCACGGGCGTACGTGCCTGTGAGTGTGGAGCGTGAGTGTGTGTGTGCTTGTGAGTGAGAGCGTGAGTGTGTGAGTCGTGTGTAGCTTAGTGGGTTAGTAGTAATTAATAATTAGTTTAACTAGTTAGTTTAACTCATAGCCTATGTCAAGTGGAGCCTCGGCTAAGTTAATTTAATTAAGTAGCGTAGTTTAGTTGCTGCCTATGATATGTGAGCCACACCCATCCCATTTGACTAGTAAGTTGACTTGGTCAAACTCGTTTTAAACGATTTTAGAAAATCAAATAAGCTTCAGAAAATCATATCTAAATCATACAAACTCGAACGAAAATAATTTATATATAAAGGATGATCAGAAAAATATAACGAATCTGAATATGCCATCCATATACCTGCCACACCTCTCTAACATGATGCACATGAACATTTTGCATCAGGATCGTCTGTCCGAAAATTACCTGGAGCCGGGAATATATTGCGGGATATTTTGCCTCTTCTTTTAAAATGCTTAAGGATGCATTAGAGCATGTCACCCACACATCTTGTCGTGCCATTGCATTTGTGTTGCATTTAATTGTTCTGTTATTTATTGTGTTTCCCCTCCATTACTTTCTTTCCGGTAGACCCCGAGACCGATGATGATCCGGTGATCGACTACTTCCCGGTCGAGGATCCGTATCTGTCTGCAGAGCAGCAAGGCAAGCAAACCCCCCTTGATCATTCCTATATCGCCTATGTCTTTCTTCCTACTGCTTGCATTAGTATTTTGCTACTGTTGTAGTTAGCTCCTATATCTGATGCATAGCCTGTTTTTGATGAACTGCTACTTTCAGTCCTGTATCCTTAATATGCTTAGTATAGGTAGAGCAGTCATCCCCTCTGACCCCGTAGTCCAGTTGCCCCGCTTGTTTTCAAATCTCGATCTCTGATCGACGAGCCAGACCCGACACAGCACATTCACCCCCTTCGTTGTACGACGCTACAGAGATACTATCGGGTACCGAGGGTGACACCTCACTAAGTACTCCTGATGATATCTCTGTAGTATAGCTAGTCGGTCGTGGTTATCGAGGGTGATTCCTCTTTCACCATTCCCGATGACGCCTCTGTCGTGCAACCCCTCAAGTGTGGGACCCCCGAGGGTGATTCCTCTAAGCCCACCTTGACGGGTACATCGTTCGGAATCCAACGAGGGTGATACCTCGGATTCCCCCCGATGTTACGACCACACAGTTACTCGGCCATGTTACTGGGATCATTGGTGATTAGTTGTAAGACGGGTGGATTCCCGTGAAACTGTGTTGCTGGCCTAATTAAAATGCTAATGGATTTGGGTATTTGATCTGGGTTGGTCGGAGACCTTTTCGCACTAACCGGCTACGCGGGAAGAATTATGGGTACTCGGCGTCGCGGTATCAGCCGAAGCTTTTCAGATGCCAGCAATGTAGCGGCGCGCGTGCGAGTGGTCCCGAGATGCATCGCGCTTGTGATTAAGGGGTGCTAGGACTGACATCAGCCGCCCACGCCACATGCAGGAGCGTGAAGGGGAACTGGGCCCATGAACCCTTTGTGCTTAGGATTTAGACCGGCGGGCCGGCCTCTCTGATTTGTCTTAGGTGGGGCTGCGACGTGTCGATATTCCGAGGCCGGGCAGGACCCAGAAAAGTATGTCCGGTCAGAGTGTTATCGAGCGTGACGGGACATGTGGTGCACCCCTGCAGGGATGAAAATTAACTATTTGGATAGCCGTGTCCACGGTTACAGGACGACTTGGAGTTGTGCCCCGATCTTATACAACTACAATTGTTACTTAACTGGAATTAGTTTGCCTCGGGATTGCTTCCTCGCAGGGAGTCGAGGGAGGTTCTTTAGGCGTGACCTCACTTTAATTTTGCTGCAACAATATGACTATTAATGTTTTACCCGTGTTCTACTCTCGTCTGTTGCTGCAAGACCCTGAAGATGCTAGTCTTCGATAGGACCAGGCGTTCTCTCTCTATTCTCGCATTGCTGCACTCAGTCCACATATAACCCCCTTCTTTGATACTGGTGCATAATTAGAATAGTTCTGATGTAAGACTTGCGAGTACTTTGGATGAGTACTCACCGCTGCTTTGCTCCCCCCTTGTCCCCTTGATCCGTTTGCTGCGACCAGATGATGGAGCCCAGGAGATGGAGGTCCCCGCCACCGACGACTGCTACCCCGATGGTGCCTACTACTACGTGGAGGCCGCTGATGATCAGGAGTAGTTAGGAGGTTCCCAGGCAGGAGGCCTCGCCTCGTTCCATCGTTGTATCTTTTGTGCTAGCCTTCTCTAAGGCACCCCATGTTTTATGTCCGTACTCAGATATTGTTGCTTCCGCTGACTCGTGTGCTTATCGAGCTTTCGTATTCTACCCCTCGAGGCCCCTGGCTTGTAATATGCAGCTGATGTTATTTTATTTGTGTCTAGAGTTGTGTTGTGATATCTCCCCGTGAGTCCTTGGGTTTGATCGTACGCATTTGCGTGTATGATTAGCGTACGATTAAGCCGAGGGCGTCACAAGTTGGTATCAGAGCCGACTTCCTGTAGGTAGCCCCCTTTCCAATTCCTTGGCCGAAGTTGAGTCTAGTGTTTGAAAACTTTACTAACACTGATGTTGTGGCTTAAGGGCCCACATCTCAATTGGGTGGTATTAGTATCTTTTACTCCTTTCCTATACTCTGGGCTCTGTTTTCTCTTCTCTTTCGGGTTAAAGATTTTTACTAACTCTAACATTAGGTTCTCGTAAATATTTCATTCTGGAGAGCCCCGTATTCCAGACGATGGCTTTATCCCTCGGAAGAAGTGCAGCTACTCTTCGATGTTCTCTTGAGGTGTTGTGCTCATTGCTTCTGCAATTTTCCCTTCCTTTGTCAACCACTACGGATGACTACATACAAATGTCGTTCATACTTCCTTCTCCAATTGCTCTTGATTTACGAGATGCAACGAAATATCTTATCGGGGATTCGTCCATCATCAGTTGTCATGGGTTTCGAAAGTTCTTCGACTTACTATTCGGTCTTCCGAAATCCTCTGTAGCCTAATGTTCATGACCTTTCTCACCTGCTTGCATTATGGTTAAATCCATATGTCTAGCAACATTCATTAAAATCCTTTGTGATTTTCCTGTGATCTTATTGATTCTACCTTTGTGTGAATGCACACAATCATGTGTTGTGACTCATAAATTATCTGCCGGCTGAGACGTCCTTCCAGACGGAGCGGGTTCTCGACAAATCAGCTTTGGTTGGCTGTCCATCTAAGTCCATTCAACCTACTGGTATTTGACCAGAGCATTTGTTTGTGATACACCAATCTGGAAATCTTAATTCCTTTGGTAGTTAAGTATTAGTATTTTTCAGGTGTTCTATAATCCGATGCCTTGCATTTTACCCCCTCTGATTGAGTACCGATACTCACATCAGATCATTTGTGGATTGCCAGACTCATTTGAGTTATTATCCGACGACATCCTTTGCTTTAGAAAATTCTTGTGCCTGTTTCCCCTGACACATGATGCCATTGGTAAATTGTGTCTTCTCCCTTTGATAAGTTGTACCATACGAATTGTCAGCCATGCTCTTCAAGCATGTGTTATTTACTCTTGAAGTTTGTGGTATATGTTCCTAAGATGCCCCGATGGGTTGAACCTATGCCTTCCTAAATCAATATGACTCGAAGAGTTTTCACGAGTCTTACTCTTCTGGTGTTATGCCGGATATTCTTTCAAAGCTACAACCTCATCAGAGGCGAGGAATAAATGGCAGGTGATGCATTGATGAAGTGGGTGTCGACCTTGAACATTGTGTTCATGCCCATGGAAACGACGTTGATCCTATCATAGAAACTTCTCGTATAAATAATCAATTCGTTCTGTAGTTTAAATATGGGATCTGTGATCTTATCCTTTGCAGTCGTGGTTCTGACCATGTTGTCGTACCTTGATTTCATTCTCGGATGAGTTAAAGTACTTGTCTTCTTCAGATCGACACGCCGGTCCAAACCGTAAAGTTGATCTACCTCCGAGTATTATTTCTTGTAGCTCGAGGATATCGCGGAGCTATGGGACTTCTTGTGAGCTCCTCATCAACTATGATATTTTCCTTAATTCCAGTTGCCTCGTGTTTGAGTTGTTGGACACGCGAGTACATCGATATCTGAATCGAATACGCATTGCGATTCAACAATTTTTAGTAATCTTCCTTGTTTACGAGTTTGTATTCGATCTTGTCATTTCAAGCTGTTAAGCTACGTCATCATCGTCATGTTGGAGCTCGATCATGCTATCTATAACCTTCATCCCTCGAACACAATTCCAACTGTGTGTTAAGCTTGCATCGAGCTTTCCACATCATGTTGGTTGTCCTGAAAGGCAATCTCAATTCTAAGCTAGCAGTCTGATCGGTGATTCCGACAACCTCTTGCTTCATCATTCCCTTGCTTGATGTCGTCGCTAAACGATTACATCTTCATGAAATTTCTCGACAAATGTGTCGTGATCACCATCAGCATTCTGAGCTCTTGCAGGGTATCAATCGAATGCATGTTGACAAATACCATCCTTGCCCCTCGATGATTCTATTATCATCGACATCATTGTTTACCTTCCCTCCAACACAAACATGTTCATGTTTGGTGTTGTCCCTTAAGTTCCTTGCTATTTAGCTTATGTTATCTTCTACCTTGGATTATTACCATCTTATGTCAAGGATGTCGTGAGAATTGTGCACCTCTTAAGAATTCTTGATATAGTAATACTTCTCGCCATCACGATTCATTTCTTGGTGCCGTGTTGTTTCAAACCGGAATACCAACAAGTGAACCCTGATGTGTGATTCCAATACTTCTGGCAACCCTTTTGCCTTGAGGTTAAGAATTGATTGTTTCATTCTTAGTGTATTGGGTGTAGGCTCATCATTTTTGACATTGGTTGTGCCGCTCCGTCCGTATTTCCGAGCGCACCATTCAACCAATGTTTAATTGTTGTTGTTCCCTTGAACATACGACATTATACCATTTGATTTCACAAATGCTATCTCCTTGATATTATAAAATTTGGAAATTCATCCCTATCTAAATCTTAAGGGATTGTTGTTGAGCCCATCAGACACACCCTCAGCTTCTTCATGTTCCACGGTGAAGCTCTTGGAAGCATTAGCCTAAATGTTTTCCCAAAAGTTCACGTGCACTCTTTCCGCCGTGAATATGTGAAAGTTTTGTTTCACTTCGTCTCGGGAAAATACCAAATCATTCACGCATGTGTGAAGTGTTATATGTTTTGAAGATTTGTTATCTTCACTTCATATAACTTCTCTTAGCATGCCAAGCCACTGACTGATTTGATCAAGGAAAATAAGTTCTTTCATAAGAGCTAATCCAGACTTACACATGGAACCTTGTCATCCTCGATGATGGTTCCCAAAATGAGAACCCAGTTGCCTTTTGAGATAAGAATTTCACGTGGGCACGAATGTCTTGACATGTTGTTCATGTGTCTTACAATCAAACTCATGATTCAAGGATTACTTGTGAAGTTCATACCCTGAGAATCTTACATCTTCATTTTTCTTCTCAGACATCTTGAGTCTGAGGTATCCTAACACCAACCAGATCGGAATCTCGGGCGGATATGATGGTTGTGACATTTTCCCAATAATTAAAACTTTGGTCTTTAGGTAAACCGGTACAGTGATGTCTTGTCTGGCACACTGGGTCGGAGGACCTATTGTTATAAATCCTTCCATATGTAAGGTTCGCCATTCTACCATGAGGAAATTGTATGACTTAGCTTTGTAAGTTGTCCCTCCTATTTCCTCTTGTATACCCATAAGTCCAACCTTTATCTGATGACCATGTCGATACTACCCCAAAGCACGGATGTGGTAATTTAAATTTCAACAGGAACATTGGATGTGCGATGCTAAATTGTTCCTGATCAATTATCCAAACCGCATGGTATGGATAAACATGATGATTCTTCTTGTCTCTTTACCAAGATGGTTATGTACTGGATGACCTATCATGTATACCATACTCTATGATTTCCTCGGGAATGGTATACTCTAATACTTGTGTGTGTGTGAACACATTTTCCCTCCATTGGTCTGTTTGATTTTTATTGTGGCATAACTTATCTAAGCAGTGTTAATTCCCTGCTTAGGTAAAATTCTTGGTTTACGACTCTGTCGGTAAGACCCTGCTACTATTATGGATAACATTCCGGTAGCCACCGGTGGACGAGAACCTTGCCTATTGGCCCGCCTCGTTTCAACGAGCAGGAAAATGGTTCTATTCGTTCCCCGCCCTTGGTATCGACGATGTTGCCAACATAACTGACAGGTTATCCTCTGACATGTCTTGTTACCAAGACCGATAGTATGTCACCCCTCTACCTACTCTCGGGCCACATGGTGGACCCATAACCCAAAGTTCCACAGGATTGAAACCTGACTCTCCTGTACACCTTTGATTCCAAGGTATCCCTTATACTTGGCTTCGTATGAAATTCTCGAGCCACCGTTCAATGTACCGATCACTCTTCGGTCCGGATATTATCCAACATACTAAAGATCAAGTCCACAGTATTCATGACAATCTGAAGGTTGCTCAGTCTTGTCAGATGAGGCGGTATGACCGTTATCATCAAGATATGGTATATCAACCTGGCGTAAAGGCTGATCTTCACGTCACACCAATGAGAGGTGCACATTGTTTTAAGATCAAGAGCAAGTTAGCTTCTCGCTATATTGGTCCTTTCACTGTTCTCGAAAGGCGTGGAAGAGTGGCTTATCAATTGGAACTTCCGGCGAACCTTTCTCAGGTTCACGATGTCTTCCATGTTTCTCAGCTCCGTCGCTGCTTCAAGGACCCTATTCGAGCAGTGGATCACGATATGCTTGAACTACAACAAGACCTCTCTTATAAAGAGCACCCGGTCCGCATTCTCGACCAAGCTGAACGTAAGACTCGTCGCAAGGTCACCAAGTTCCTTAAAGTGCACTGGTCAAATCATTCTGAAGATGATGCCACTTGGGAACGTGAGGATCATCTTTGTGATGAATACCCCGAGCTCTTTCCTTCTACCTCTAAATTCTCGGGACGAGAATTCTTGTTAGTAGGGGAGAGTTGTGACATCCTCAGCTTTTGCTACAGTAATGCATGTGATTAAGCTACAGTAAACCATGACGTGAAGTTAATACTTTTGCTAAACAAGGTTTGATCACAATTTGATTCATATCTTGTTCCAAATTCCTATCGAAATTAAGAACTCAAATAATAAGCGATTTAAATAGTTTTGCAAACATGAAAACTAAAATCATAGATGGGTTACAACTATTCACCTAGTATTTATAAGAATTAAACCAACATTTTATAAAGTACTTTAGTACCTCGAAAACAATTATAAGAGAGGCCAAAACAATTAATTAAATGCCTTTTGAATTATGAAAATTCTTAAACTTTTGAAATGGGCCCCAAACTTTTTTGTGCCATTGCCTAATATTATTGTATGATTATGGGCGAGGTCACTTATTTTTCATAAGTCAAATAGTGCAAAAAAAATACAAACATAAATTAACTAAATTCTAACAACAAAGATTTAAACAAAAAAAAACTCCCCTGGGCGTTAGCCCACTAGGCCTCTGGGCAGGCCCAGCCTACACTCTCACTTATCCCCTTCCTCTCGTTACAGTGCAGGAGGCACGGGCGTGGCGGCCATCCACGACGCCATGGCCGTGGTGGCAGCCATCCACACACACCCGGCACCCTAGAAGAGGCCCCCGACCCCGCAGACTCCTCCCGAACCCTAGCCGCCTCTCCTCCCTCTGCCCCGCTCACACCCGTCGTCGTCCGCGACCCCATGGCCTTCTCACCGTGAAGCTCGCGCCCTCCGTCGATCCCGTGCCCGGAGTCCATGTCCTGCAGCTCCGTCAGCCTCCTCTACGTCGTCTACGACCACCACCTCGAGCTCTATGCCTCTACATCGCCGGGATCGACGTCGTCTTCCTCACCTACAGCCGCCGTTGCCTCATCCGATCTACCTCACCGGAGCTCCTCCGCCCCGTCCGACGCGTCCTCCACCTTCCCCTGTGAGCGGCACCTCCATTTCCCTTGTCTCCCTTATGTTCATCGCCTCGTGTCGCCGTCCTGTGTCGCGTGAGTTTCGGCTTGTGGTCGTGGTCACCGCGACCGTGCCCATCCCCGCGTGTGTGTCCGGCGCGCTCTGCCTCACCTTTGTCTGCGCCCTGCCGCGTACTGGTCTCCCCGGGGCACAGCCTGGCCACGCCCAGGTGCGTGTCCGCTGCTCGCCGCGTCGCGCCTGATGCCCCCGTTGCTGCCATTTGCTGCTTGCTGTCGCCCGGTGCGCGCCCGCGTTTGTCTCTGCTGATGTGTTGCTGCTGTGCCTAGGCCACCCCACTGTGTCGCCGCGCGTGCGTGCGCGTCATCCTTGCTCTGTTGCTCTTTCTGAGCTATTGTCCACTGCAGCTACTTCTTCTCGCTGTTGCAGCCCCGCCGCTACCTCCTGCTATGTTGCACGCCCTTGGCCACTCCGGCCTCGCTCGCCGCTGCTGCTTTTATGCCTACCTATTTGCCACTATACACTGCTGTTAGCTACCGCTGCCCAGGCCACAGCACTGCTGTTTTGCAAGTAGTTGCTACTAGCGATGGCCATGGCAAAGGCCACGGGCGTACGTGCCTGTGAGTGTGGAGCGTGAGTGTGTGTGTGCTTGTGAGTGAGAGCGTGAGTGTGTGAGTCGTGTGTAGCTTAGTGGGTTAGTAGTAATTAATAATTAGTTTAACTAGTTAGTTTAACTAATAGCCTATGTCAAGTGGAGCCTCGGCTAAGTTAATTTAATTAAGTAGCGTAGTTTAGTTGCTGCCTATGATATGTGAGCCACACCCATCCCATTTGACTAGTAAGTTGACTTGGTCAAACTCGTTTTAAGCGATTTTAGAAAATCAAATAAGCTTCAGAAAATCATATCTAAATCATACAAACTCGAACGAAAATAATTTATATATAAAGGATGATCAGAAAAATATAACGAATCTGAATATGCCATCCATATACCTGCCACACCTCTCTAACATGATGCACATGAACATTTTGCATCAGGATCGTCTGTCCGAAATTTACCTGGAGCCGGGAATATATTGCGGGATATTTTGCCTCTTCTTTTAAAATGCTTAAGGATGCATTAGAGCATGTCACCCACACATCTTGTCGTGCCATTGCATTTGTGTTGCATTTAATTGTTCTGTTATTTATTGTGTTTCCCCTCCATTACTTTCTTTCCGGTAGACCCCGAGACCGATGATGATCCGGTGATCGACTACTTCCCGGTCGAGGATCCGTATCTGTCTGCAGAGCAGCAAGGCAAACAAACCCCCCTTGATAATTCCTATATCGCCTATGTCTTTCTTCCTACTGCTTGCATTAGTATTTTGCTACTGTTGTAGTTAGCTCCTATATCTGATGCATAGCCTGTTTTTGATGAACTGCTACTTTCAGTCCTGTATCCTTAATATGCTTAGTATAGGTAGAGCAGTCATCCCCTCTGACCCCGTAGTCCAGTTGCCCCGCTTGTTTTCAAATCTCGATCTCTGATCGACGAGCCACACCCGACACAGCACATTCACCCCCTTCGTTGTACGACGCTACAGAGATACTATTGGGTACCGAGGGTGACACCTCACTAAGTACTCCTGATGATATCTCTATAGTATAGCTAGTCGGTCGTGGTTATCGAGGGTGATTCCTCTTTCACCATTCCCGATGACGCCTCTCTCGTGCAACCCCTCAAGTGTGGGACCCCCGAGGGTGATTCCTCTAAGCCCACCTTGACGGGTACATCGTTCGGAATCCAACGAGGGTGATACCTCGGATTCCCCCCAATGTTACGACCACACAGTTACTCGACCATATTACTGGGATCATTGGTGATTAGTTGTAAGACGGGTGGATTCCCGTGAAACTGTGTTGCTGGCCTAATTAAAATGCTAATGGATTTGGGTATTTGATCTGGGTTGGTCGGAGACCTTTTCGCACTAACTGGCTACGCGGGAAGAATTATGGGTACTCGGCATCGCGGTATCAGCCGAAGCTTTTCAGATGCCAGCAATGTAGCGGCGCGCGCCCGAGTGGTCCCGAGATGCATCGCGCTTGTGATTAAGGGATGCTAGGACTGACGTTGGCCGCCCACGCCACGTGCAGGAGCGTGAAGGGGAACTGGGCCCATGAACCCTTTGTGCTTAGGATTTAGACCGGTGGGCTGGCCTCTCTGATTAGTCTTAGGTGGGGCTGCGACGTGTCGATATTCCGAGGCCGGGCAGGACTCAGAAAAGTATGTCCGGCCAGAGTGTTATCGAGCGTGACGGGACATGTGGTGCACCCCTGCAGGGATGAAAATTAACTATTCGGATAGCCGTGTCCACGGTTACAGGACGACTTGGAGTTGTGCCCCGATCTTATACAACTACAATTGTTACTTAACTACAATTAGTTTGCCTCGGGATTGCTTCCTCGCAGGGAGTCGAGGGAGGATCTTTAGGCGTGACCTCACTTTAATTTTGCTGCAACAATATGACTATTAATGTTTTACCCGTGTTCTACTCTCGTCTGTTGCTGCAAGACCCTGAAGATGCTAGTCTTCGATAGGACTAGGCCTTCTCTCCCTATTCTCGCATTGCTGCAGTCAGTCCACATATAACCCCCTTCTTTGATACTAGTGCATACTTAGAATAGTTCTCATGTAAGACTTGCGAGTACTTTGGATGAGTACTCACCGCTGCTTTGGTCCCCCCTTGTCCCCTTGATCCGTTTGCTGCGACCAGATGATGGAGCCCAGGAGATGGAGGTCCCCGCCACCGACGACTGCTACCCCGACGGTGCCTACTACTACGTGGAGGCCGCTGATGATCAGGAGTAGTTAGGAGGTTCCCAGGCAGGAGGCCTCGCCTCGTTCCATCGTTGTATCTTTTGTGCTAGCCTTCTCTAAGGCACCCCATGTTTTATGTCTGTACTCAGATATTGTTGCTTCTGCTGACTCGTGTGCTTATCGAGCTTTCGTATTCTAGCCCTCGAGGCCCCTGGCTTGTAATATGAAGCTGATGTTATTTTATTTGTGTCTAGAGTTGTGTTGTGATATCTCCCCGTGACTCCTTGGGTTTGATCGTACGCATTTGCGTGTATGATTAGCGTACGATTAAGCCGAGGGCGTCACAGCGACAGCGCGGGCGGAGTGAGGACGGCGAGGAGGGCGAGGGCGCGAGCGGAGGGAGGACGGCGAGGAGGGAAAGGACGAGTGCGCGGGCGGCGCGGGGCAGGGGGCGTGGGGAGGAGGCGGTGCGGGGCAGCGGCGCGGGGCAGCCGGCGCGGGGCAGACGCGACGCAGGGCAGGCGGCAGCGCGCACGGTGGGGGATTCGAGCAGGTGTGGGCGGGAAGTGTCGGTTGGAGGGGGGCGGGCGTGAGTGTATTTGGTGGGCCTTTGCCATCCACCGCGCTCCTAGGCAGACGGCAAAGGCCCCCCCAGGCAGACGTCAAAGGTCCCGGGGGGCATCGGGTGGGGGTTGGGTTGGTGGGCCGCCGTCCCCTTTGCCGTCCGCCACGCTCCAAGACGCACGGCAAAGGCCCCCAGGCAGACAACAAAGGGGAGGGGTTGGTGGGGTGGAGTTTCGGCCGTTTGGGGGGGGGGCTTTGCCGCCGCCCTCCCTTTGCCGTCCGCGCAGGGCTTCTTTGCCGTCCGCCAGCGGACGACAAAGAGGTGGCCAACGGCAAAATAAAGTTTTGCCATCAACCACCTCTTTGCCGTCAGCACTGTGTCAGCTGACGGCAAAGAGTAACTTTGCCATGTGTCAGCAGACGGCAAAGGCCAAGGAGACGACAAAATTCTGAATTCCAGTAGTGCTTATGTTGTCGAGTAGTTTTATCACTCTGGGGATATAAAAATTAATAACTACGAAGGAAAAAACCCGAGAGTGGTGAATGGGCAAAGAATCAAGTATTATATTTCACATACACCAATTAATGAAGAAACTAATGTTATCCAAGTCATAACACCGGAGGAGCACATAAAGGAATTTTTCCGGAACATTCTAGTAACCTCAAATAGGGGTATGTACATGGTACGATAAGAAAATCGACTCAAAAAATTCCAAAAAAAAAATATTTTTACTGGTTTTGGTATTTTTGAAAAAATACAAAATAAAAAGGAGTCTATTGAACCCACGAGGGAGGCACAAGTCAATAGGGCGCGACGCCCCCTAGGTTGCGACCGGATGGCTTGTGGGGCCCTCGTGCGCCTCACGGGCTCTGAATTGTTCCCGAGCACGTATTCTTACCTGGAAAAAATCATTATATGTAGTTCCGACTGTTTTGACAATCGCATCACGAGATTTTTCTATGTTCTTGTTTCGGGCTGTTTTCTGACAGATGTGAGAATATGTCATCTCAAGATTCAGATGGATAAAGCTATGTCTCCCACTACACCGCATGCCTGAAGATCATTGGAGATGTTTACCCTTAACTATGGTCCTCGAATGGGGTTAAGTAGGAATATTTCGGGGAAATAGAAGATGTTGGTCCTAATGTCAGTTCAGATGAAGATCAAGCTCTATTCCCTAAACTTGAAGATATGCATGTGGAATTCAAGAAGTCAAGTCTCCCAAACTAGGTAAATAAGTCTAAGGATCAATTTATCATGTCACATTTTCTACAGGAAATCAAGATGGCATTATGCGAAAAGGTATTGAAGCTTGAGCAAAAAAACGATGACTTCATGGAGGAGAATTGTATGCTTCGACATAAGCTCGAGAAGAAGAATGCTACTACACCACCACCATCATGTGAGGAGGATGCTTGAGCACATGGTATGGGCCCCATCCTTGACTTTTTCCAAGCTTGGGGGAGGTACCCGAGTTTCGTATCACCATCATTCCATCATTACTATCTATCTTAGTTCAATCCTTAGCTGTTTAGTGATTAGAGAAATAAATTTCAGATTTGTTTTGCTTAGTATTTTGCTTTCGAGATTCATCTATCCTTATAAGTCAGTATGCGAGTTATTTAATAAATATTAGTTGATTTTTTGTGCTTTACTTCTATGCACCCATTATCATAGCATGGCAATAAAAAGAAAGATAAAGATCATATGCTCATCTCATGGGAAGTAATGACTTCACACAAAAAGGGTATAAGTGATAAAAGTTGTTTATAGTAAGCAAACATAGTATTGGTCATTGATGCAATCTAGGAAATATTATGATAGAGGAGGGGAGACTCAAATATAAATACATTGTCCTAGATATATTTTATGATTATGAGGTTTCATCAAGTATTATATAATGATCAAGTGTTGGTGTTGGACATGGAAGACAACATAATGATCATGGTAGTTTATATTCACATAGAATTTATATAATCTTGAATCCTTCAACATGCGCTTCTTGCTTTAGACCCTTTGCTAGCCCAAATCTCCACACTAAGTAGAGATACTACTTGTACATCCATAACCTAGAAAACCCAGTTCTTGCCATGAGATTCCACTATACCTACCCATGGATCGAGTAAGATCCTTCAAGTAAGTTGTCATCGGTGAATCAAGCAATAAAAATTGTTACTAAATATGTAGATCTATCATAGCAAGGGAAAATAAGCATTGTACAATATTTTGATTGCAAAGAAATAAGAGCGATAGAGTGCACAATAAAGTGGCATTCCTTTGCATTAAGAGTTTGCACATTCAATCAATTTAAAAGCAAACGACAACCTCTGCTTCCCTCTGCGAAGGGTCTATCTTTTTTCTTCAGGAGTTCAATCATGTACTTGAGTCAATAAATTTTTATTCCTCCTACTAAAAAGTTATATAGTGTCAAGCATCATGTGTTGAGGAAAGGTTCATAATTATATATGCAAGTGGATGTCGATGATCATGATTTATTATTGTTGACATTATCCTTGAGGTAATGAGCTGTGTGGCAAATCATGTAAGCCCTTATCTTCCTATGTGTCTTATGGAAACATGAGCTCCAAAAATATGCCTTGAACCTGAGCAATCATAGAAGATTAAATGATAGTTGAGTATGTGAACTTGCCAAAAATAAAGATCTTACATAGACTCTCATGTGAGTTATGATGAATTATGGTTGCCACAATGACTCAGAACATAGTTTGTTATTTGTCAATAAAAGTTTATGTTTTATACTCCAATAGTTGTGAATGGATTGTTACTTGGTTATGAGAACTTATATGCAAAAATACTTGCTTCTATGTTATTATTCATGATGCTCTCATGTATGTATTTTATTTTATCGACTCCTCCTTCTAAAATTATGAGTCCATTATTCTCGAGTTTGTCTTTTGCTTCAGGACAAGCGAGGTCCAAGCTTTGGGGAGTTGATACATCCATTTTGCATCATCATTGTTGATTTATATTTTTTTATTCTTGTCCATTATTCCCCATTTTTACGTAATTCTTATGCCTTTTCTCTTTGAATATGCAAGGTACATCACAAAGAGGAAAAATTTGGAAACTGGAATTCTAGACCGAGGAACCGAGAAAAAAGTGAGAAAAATCAAGTTGCTGCAAATTAGGTTGTGCACTGATGGCTTGTGGGGGGCCAACTGGCCTCCTGACGCCCCTCTTCTCCTATATTGTGTGTTCTACACTAGTAAAAATCATAAGTTATCTTGAGGGATGAAGCACCGCCATCTCGAGGTGGGAACCTGGCGATAGGCCCTTTTGCTCTCTTGAAAGGAGATTTTGCTGGGGGAATTCACCTCTGGAAGGGGGAAATCGAAGCCATCATCATCACCAACGCTTTCTCCTTCGTGGGAGGACCAATATTCAACAACATCTTCATCATCACCATCTCATCTCCAACGCTAGTTCATCTTGTGTATTCAATCTTTGTCTCAAAACCTCCGATTGGTACATGTGGGTTACTAGTTGCGTTCATTGTACCTTATAGTTGATGCTTGTTGGATTACTTGGTGGAATATATTCTTAATAATTATTATCATACCTTTGATTCTTGAACATGTTGATGAGGTCTGAGTAGTTACTATTGTTCCTAAGGACATGGGAGAAGTCTTGTTATAAGTAATCATATAAAGTTGGCATTTGTTTGATATTTTGATGATATGTATGTTGTTACTTCCTTTAGTGGTGTCATGTGAACATCGACTACGTGACACACACCATGCTTGGGATTAAAGGAAGTTATTCTGGAGTAACAAGTAGATAATGAGTAGCGATAGTGATCGAAACTAAAACCCCAGTTTATGTGTTGCTTAATGAGGGGCTGATTTGGAACGACATGTTTCATGTTGTGGTTAGATTTATCTTAATTATTCTTTCGTACTTGCGGATGCTTGTGAGAGGGGGTAATCATAAGTAGTTTGTTAGTTCAAGTAAGAACCTCACCTTAGTACTGGTCCACCCACATATAAAATCATCAAAGTAGGAAACACGAATCAACTTAATATGATGAACTTGATTAGACGGAAATTACCACATGTCCTCGGGATCACTTGCTTTATATAAGAGTACTTTTAGGCCTGTCCTTTGCTATAAAAACGGCTGGGCACCTTGCTGCACCTTTTCTACTATTTTTACTTGTCACTTGTTATGAATTATCTTGCTACAAAACTGTCTACGACTGTTACTTATAGCACTTGCAGAGAATACCTTGCTGAAAACTACTTATAATTTCCTTCTGCTCCTCGTTCATTTCGACACTCTTTCTTATTGAAAGGACTACGATTGATCCTCTATACTTGTGGGTCATCAGTATTTGAGATAAACCAGAATATCCATCAAGAAAACAGAAGTGTGTGTGTGCTTAGATAACCTTCCTAGCACTTGATCAATAAAAGGCAAGGGTTAATGATCTTTTCTAGTAGTTTTGTTTAATTTTTTGAAATCAATTGGCATCATATAACCAGTTACGATTCGTTGTGGAATAAGTTCATTTTTATCATTAGGAACAACAGTTATACCTCCTTTCTTAGGAACACACTGAACAAGACTTACCAACCTACTATCAACAATAGGATAAATTATACTTGTCTCCAGAAGCTTTAATATTTTACCTCTTACCACTTCCTTCATCTTAGGATTTAAGAGGCCTTGATGATCAAGATACGTTTAGCATCTCATTCCATATTAATGTTCTGTTGATATAGAGTGGGGCTTATGCCCTTAAGATCATCAAGAGTATATCCAATTGTAGCCATGTGCTTCTTCAGAGTTTTAAGTTATCTCTTTTATTCATCCTATGAAAGGTTAGCACTGATAATGACAGGATATATCTTCTTTTCATCAAGATAAACAAATTTGAAAGTATTAGGTAATTTCTTCAGATCAAACACGAGATCTCCCTTGGGTGGAGGATGACCCCTAAGATATCAACTGGTAAGTTGTGTTTAAGAAGAGGTGATTGTCTAAGAAATATGTCACCTATCTCATTTCTCTCATTCATATGCATATCATTTTCATGGTCCATCAAATATAGTTCTAGTGGATCAGTAGGAGACACGACAATAGAAGGAAGACCAATAATATCATCCTTACTCGATAATTCTTTCTCATGTGGGTGTCAACCAAACTTATGGAAATTAAATTCATGAGACACATCACCAAAGCTTACTTTGACCTTCCCAGTAGACCAATTAATTCCAACGTTAACGGTATTCAAGAAATGTCTACCAAATATAATGGGACAAAAGTTATCTTGTTATTAACCAAGTACTAAGAAATTAGTAGGGTACTTAATTTTTGCACACAAGACTTCAAAATCTCTAACAATCTAAAGTGGTGAAATAGTGTGTGTGTCTGCAAGTTTAATAGTTACATCAATATCTTCAATATTAGTGGGTGCTAGGTCATTCATAATTTCTTGATATAGACTAAAAGGTATATCACTAACACTAGCATCCATATCATACAAGCCATAATAACAATGATCTCCAATCTTAATAGAAAGAAGATGCATGCCAACAAAAGTTTATTTTTATCTAACTTATCTTGAGGATTTATAACCGGTTTTTGCAATTCTAGCAGCTTAATCACGTAAATAAATAACACGTCCATCAATGTTGTCAACTAGGAGATCTTTAAGCATTGTAGTATTAGGCTCAACATTTATTTGTTTGGAAGGTTTAGGTGTTCTAACATATCTTTTATTGAACAAAGTGGTAGACTTAGCATGTTCCTTAATTCTAAAAGGAAAAGGTGGTTTCTCAATGTAAGTTGTAGGAACAACTCGATCAACATGGTTAACAATTATTTCTTCCTTCTTATCTTTAAAAGGTTCCACTAATGGGTTTTCAATGGGTGGATGATATTTAAACCACTTCTCCTTAGGGAGATCAAGATGAGTAGAAAATATTTCACAAAAATAAGGTACTATCTTAGTGTGAAGACCATATTGATTGCTAAATGTATGAAAAGTATATGTTTCCATAAAAGAGTTAACACAATCAAACTTAAGGTTTATACCTCACTCTTTACCTTTGTCGAATTCCCAATCTCCAGAGTTATGTTTAATTATTTCGAGGAGATCCCATTTGAATTCAGTAGTCCTCTTCATGAAGGAACCACTAGAAGAAGAATCGAGATACAATTGATCATTATGAGAAAGCCGATCATGAAATTTTTGTATAATCTTTTCTCTTGGGATATCATGGTTGGGAAAAGTGTGCATCATGGATTTAAGCCTCTCCCAAGCTTGCGCCAGGCTTTCTCCTTCATAAGGCCAGAAATTATATTTAAAACTATGATCACAATGAACTAGATGCATAGGATAAAACTTCTCATGAAATTGTAGCTTCAAACGATTCTAGTCCCGTGTTCCGATATCATCTAGAAGCATGTACCACATCAATTATTTTCCCAACAGAGATAAAGGGAAAACTTTCTTCTCAACTTTATCTCCAGATAAAGACGCAACCTTAAACAATCCACATATCTCATCGGCATATATCAAGTGGTAACGACGATGATTTGTACCATCATTGGGATTAGTTAGCAGTTTGTCTAACATACCTCAAGTAATATCATAATAAAATAATAGTAGGTTAGGTAGGTTGATATACAACCTTTTCCACTTCCATTAGAGGCAAATATGCCCCGAAAAAGCCACTCAAAGGATGACCGTCCATTGTAACAAGCAAGAGTAAATTTCAGCATGTACCGAAAATTTTCATTTACCAATTTCCACTTACCAATGTCGCTTCACTCCTCGGCAATGTCACCAGAGAAGAGTCTTGATGACCCACAAGTTAGAGGATCAATTGTAGTCCTTTCGATAAGTAAGAGTGTAGAAGACAACGACGAGCAGAAGGAAATGATAAGCAATTTTAGCAAGGTATTCTCTTCAAGTGTTGTGAGTAATAGTGATTAGTAGTTTTGTATCAAGATAATTCATAACAAGTGACAAGTAACAATTGTAGCAGGTGTGCATCAAGATAGCCAAATCCTTTTTATAGCGAAGGATAGAACTAAAAGTACTCTAGCTCACGAGGACACATGTGAATTTTTGTCAAGTCGTGTTCATCATGTTGAGTTGAGTCGCATTCGTTACTTCGATAATTTGGTATGTGGGTCGACCGGTGCCAAGGAACTATTCTTACTTGAAAAAGAAACCCAATTATGATTGTTCCCTCTCACAAGCTTCTGCAACTACGAAAGAAGAATTAAGATAAATCTAAACATAGCATGAAACGTGTGGATCCAAATTAGTCGCTCATGAGGCAATGCATAAACTGGGGTTTAAGCTTCTATCACTCTCACAACCCATCATCTAGTTGTTACTCCACAATGACTTCCCATAGACCCATAACATGGTGCAGTGTCGTGTAGTCTTCGTTCACACGACACCACTAAGAGAAGCAACAACATACACATCATCAAAATTTCAAACAAATACAAACTTCACATTATTATTTATAACAAGACTTCTCCCATGTCCTCGGGAACTATAGTAACTAATCAAACCTCATCAACATGTTCAAGATCTGAGGTATAATAAAGGTAACCAAGGATCTGAACATAGTATCATTCACGAAATAAACCAATTAGCATCAACTACAAGATGTAATCAACACTATTAGTAACCCACATGTACCAATGTGAGGCTTTAAGACAAAGGTTGAATACAACAGATGAACTAGGGTTTGAGATGGGATGGTGTGGGTGGACATGTTCATGAAGATTGGTCATCTCGTGAAGGAGGAAGCATTGGTGATGACAATGTCTTTGATTTCCCCCTCCCAGAGGGAAGTTTCCCTGGCATAATCTCTTTGTCGGAGAGGAAAATAACCTCTACCAAGGTTTCCTCCTTGCGATGGCGGAACTTCATTCCGAAAGTATCCATATGATTTTTCTAGGGTAAAACACACCATATATGAGAAAAGGGGCATCGGGGGATCTGCTAGGGCTCCACAAGGCAACAGGGCACACCTAGGGGGGCACGCCCTGCTGGCTTGTGGCGAGCAGGTAGCCCCGCTACTTGTGATTCGTATCAGTAAATTCCCCGAATAGGAAAGGGTGATGTAGCACAACAGCGGTAAGTATTTTCCTCAGTTGTGAAACCAAGGTTATAAATCTCGTAGGAGAAACAAGCAAGTTATGTAGACGACACGTGCAAATAAAGTAAAGGCAAATAACACGCACCAACGTATTTTTGGGGTTTTGAAAATATAGATCTGAATTGAAAGAAGCAAACAAATTGGACACACAAATGGCAATATAGAAGCGAAAGTATATGATGAGAAATAGACCCCGGGGTCGTAGCTTTTCACTAATGTATTCTCTCGAGAAAACAACATACGGTGGGTAGGAAAATTATTGTTGGGCAATTGATAGAAAAGAAAATAATTATGACGATATCCAAGACAATGATCATGTATATAGGTCTCCATCTACTGCTATTACTCCACACATCGACCACTATCCGGCATGCATCTAGTGTATTAAGTTCATGAAGAAATGAAGTAATGCTTTAAAAATGATGACATGATGTAGAAAAGATCTATTCATGTAGGAATAGGCCCCATCTTTTTTATCCTTAATAGCAACGATCCATGGGTGTCATGTTACCTTCTATCACTAATATTGAGCACCGCAAGATCGAACCCATTACAAAGCACATTTTCCCATTGCAAGATAAATCAATCAAGTTGGCAAAACAAAACTAAAATATCGGAGAAGAAGTATGAAGCTATAATAATCAAGTATGGATATGAATAAATAGATCTGATCATAAACTCATAGTTCATAGGATCCCAAACAAACACACCGGAAAAAACAGAGTTACATCAAATAGATCTCCGAGAGACTATTATATTGATGATTAAAACGAGAGGAGCCTAAGGAACCGTAGGTCTGATATGCACCATCGGAGGAGCACCAATGAGGATGATTAACCCCTCCGTGATCGTGTTCCCCTCCGACGAAGTGCCAGAAAATGGCCCTAGATTGGATCACATCGCGTGTGGAACTTGCGGTGGATGGAATATTTTTTGTCGACTCCTCCTCTAGTGTTTCTTGAATATCTAGGTATTTATAGAGTTGAGAGGTGGTGGAAAGTACTCCCATGGGACCCACTAACCACTAGGGTGTGCTAGGGGCCTAGGGTGTGCCCTGGTGCCTAGTGGGCCTTGAGGGTCTCCCCTTGTGCACTTCCTTGACTCCCAGGTTTTCTTGTGGTCCACAAAAAACTCCAAAAAGTTTTGTGGCATTTGGACTCCGTTTGATATAGATTTTCTACAAAGGAAGAACAAGCAAAACACAGCAACTGGCACTTGGCAGTATGTCAATAGGTCAGCCCCAAAAAATGATATAAAGTTGCTACAAAATGATTATAAAACATCCAATAATGATAATATAACAGCATGGAACAATCCAAAATTATAGATACTGCTGGGAACGTATCAGTATCCCCAAGCTTAATTCCTGCTTGTCCATGAGTAGGTAAATGACAAAAACAGAATTTTTGATGTGGAATTTTGCCTAACTTGTTTATCATATTCTTTTCTTTGTAGCATGGGCATATGGACTTTTAGATGATTCAAATCAATAGTCTACAATTTCACATAAAGACTTCAATACTCACGCATATAACAAGCAACCATATTTTTCAAAATATCAATGCTAAACAAAGTTATCCCTAAGCGATGTGATGTGTTAGAGGCTGGATTCCCATGGCTTAGGATAGGGGTCCTGATAGCATGGCTTTCGGGGCATCCCCAAGCTTAGTTGCTTGGTACTCCTTGAATATTGCCTTAAGGGGACATGAGGCATACCCAAACTAAGGCTTTTGACACTCCTTATTCCTTCATCCATTGTGATCTCACCCAAAACTTGAAAACTTCAATCACACAAAACTCAACAAAATTTCTGTGTGATCCGTTAGTATAAGAAAATCAATCTTTGCTTTATGTACTTTGGCATACCCATTCATATTTTGTTATTGCATTATTCCAACTGTATTATAACTTTACCATGGCTTATACCCTCCGATACAATCCATTGATTCATCAAAATAAACACACAATAAAACAAAAACAGAATCTGACCAAACCAGAAGAGTCTATAACGACTCGAATTTTACTCATATTTGTTTAACTCAAAAAAATCAGAAACATTATGACGTCGTAGAAAATTTGTATATAAATCTTGTGTAAAAAGTTCAAGCACTTTTGTAGCTTCTCTGCTTTTCTAAAATTCTTCTATTGGACGCAAATGTTTCTATTTTCTAACAAGATCAAATCAACTATTATTGAACATGATCCTAAAGGCTTTACTTGGCACAAAAACTAATTAAAATATAAAAAAACACAATAATAACAATATAATAATTGGGTAAACCCTCAATAAGAGAAAGCAAAAGTGAAAAATATATTTTATTCATTGGGTTATCTCCCAACAAGCGTTGTCGTTTTACGCCCCTGGCTAGGCATAATGCATAGATTCAAGTATTTTCATCTTTGTTGGTTGGTCCATTTTCTGCCCACATGATTGATTCATATGTTAGTTCAAGCAAAGTGTTCCATACCCTTTCTTAATGGAAACCGAAATTTAATATTCCCTTCTTTCATATCAATCACGGCTCCTATAGTACGTAAAATGGTCTACCAAGAATTATTGGACAAGACGTATTGCAATCGATATCAAGAACAATAATATCTATTGGCACACAATTTCTATTTGTAAGAATAAGAACGTCATTAATTCTTCCCATAGGATTTTTAATAGTAGAATCCGCCAAGTGCAAATTGAGAGAACATTCTTCCATATTGGTAAGACCAAGCACATCATAAAGAGATTTCGACATTTTGGAAACACTAGAACCCAAATCACGTAAAGCATAGCACTCAAATTTTTTAATCTTGATTTAAATGGTAGGTTCCCATCCATCATATTGTTTTCTAGGAATTGAATTCTCTAGTTTGAACTTTTCTTCCAAATATTTTATTACCGCTTCAGAAATATGTTTAGTAAAAGCTTTATTTTGTACATAGGCATTGGGTAAATTCATCATTGATTGGAACAAACAAATACACTCAATCAAAGAGCAAATATCAAAATTAAAGTTTTTATCAACCGAAAGAGTGTGCACATCATGTACTTCAAGTTTTGGCTTCTTCAAACCCACTCTTATCAATTTTCTCAACAAGATTTTCACCCTCCAAATCATAGGAACACCTTCTAGCTAAATTTCACACTTCTTCAGTTCCATCATCATTAATTGTAACATTACTAAACAAGGAATCAATAGAAGAAACACCAATCATTTTAATCTCTTCGTCATTATTACGAAAGCAATCGGGAAACATTATTTCTAAAAATTCTCTTTTAGCTCTAGGCATAGCGGTTATTTTCTTACTTTCATCTGTGGAAACATATAATTCTTTAATTGATTCATTAATATCAACCTTAGGTGGAAAAAAATTAATCTTGAGATTTTCTAGATCATGCGAAATTATATCACTTCTTCTAGACATATCATCAGTCTTATTCAACTTTTCTTGTATCGTAGTACTGGAAATTTTTTGCGCATTGATAAATTCCTTAATATTATTCTCAAGTTCAAAGGGCATCCTATTATTTTTATAATAATAATTGCCATAGGAATTTCCATAATTATTAGATAACCTTCAAGGAAATGGCCTGGGATTAAAATTGCCTCTATAGGCATTATTATTGAAGTTGTTTCGCGAGACAAAATTCACATCTACGAGATCATTATTTTTCTCAACCAAGGTAGACAAAGGCACATCATTATGATCAATGGGAGAATGTTTAGTAGCAACCAATTTCATAAGAGCATCAACTTTATCACTAAAAGCATCAATTTCTTCAACAGAATTAACTTTTTACCAGTAGGAGCTCTTTCAGTATGCCATTGCGAATCATTAGCCATAATATTATCAAGAAATTTAGTAGCTTAACCCAAAGTAAAATCCATAAAACTACCACCCGCGAAGGCAGAATCAAAAAGATTTCTACAGACAAAAATCATTCCCGCATTAAAATTCAAACCATGAGTTGGGCAATTTATTATCATCAATTACATCCTTTCCCAAGATTGGGCAACATGTTCATGGTCAAGATTTTAAAATTCATAATATGATTTCTAAAAGAAATAATTTTCATGCAAGGAAAATACTTTGTGATAAGAGCATCTTTGCACTTGTTCCAAGAATCAATACTATTTTGTGGCAAAGAAGAAAACCAATTTTTTTCATGATCACGCAAAGAAAACGGAAATAATTTCAACTTCACAGTATCATTGTCCACATCTTTCTTATTTTCCACATCACACAATTCTACGAAAGTGTTCAGATGGGAGCGACATCCTCATTAGGAGTACCGCAAAATTGCTCTTTCATAAAAAGATTCAACAAAGCGGCATTAATATCATAATATTTTGCTCTAGTGGCTGGAGGAGCAATCAACGTACTCATAAAATCATTATTATTGGTATTGGAAAATTCACACAACTTAGTGTTTTCTTGAGTCATCGTGACCACACAAACAAGAGCACAAGAAAACAAGAGATCCGGCAAGAAAACGGAAAGAAGGCAAATATTTTTATGTTTTTCTGAAAATGTTTTAGAAGTGGGGGAGAGGAAAAAGAGAGGAAAATGGCAAATATTTTAATTGCAAGGAGTTGAGAGTTTCTGTGTGGGAACTTGATACATCTTGACTTAATCCTCCCCGGGAATGGTGCCAGAAATGCTTCCTCCTACTTGTGACCCGGATCAGTAAATTCCCCGGAGAGGAGAGGGATGATGCGGCACATCTGCGGTAAATACTTCCCTCAATTATGAAACCAAGGTTATCAATCGAGTAGCAGAACCAATCAAGTTATGTAGATGGCACCTGCACACAAACAACAAACTCTCGCAGCCCAACGCGTAGAGGGGTTGTCAAGTACTCTCGGGTAAAGTAATATGGTAAAAAGATAGATTAATAGTTGCAAATAAAGTAAAAGCAAATAAAACACAGCAAGGTATTTTTGGGTTTTTGATAATATTGATCTGAAATAAAAGAAGAAAATAAATTGGGAACACAAATAGCAATATAGATATAAAAGTATATGATGAGAAATAGACTTGAGGGTCGTAGGTTTCACTAGTGGCTTATCTCGAGAAAAATAGCATACCGTGGGTAGACAAATTACTATTGGGAAATTGATAGAAAAGAAAATAATTATGATGATATCGAAGACAATGATCATGTATATAAGCATCACGTCCAAGATTAGTAGACATGTTCCTTTCTGCATTTACTACTATTACTCCACATATTGACAATTATCAAACAAGCATCTAGTGTCCTAAGTTCATGAAGAAATGGAGTAATGGTTTTGGAATGATGACATGATGTAGACAAGATCTATTCAAGTAATAATAGACCCCATCTTTTTATCCTCACTAGAACCGATACATGCGTGTCATGTCTCCTTCTGTTACTGAGATTGAGCACCGCAAGATCGAACGCATTACAAAGCATATCTTTCCATTGCAAGATAAATCAATCAAGTTGGCTAAGCAAAACTAAAATACCAGAGCAGAAATATGACGCTATAATAATCAAGTATGGATATGAATAAATAGATATGATCATAAACTCATAGTTCATTGGATCCCAACAAACAAACCGCAAAAAAGAGAGTTACATAAAATAGATCTTCGAGAGACTATTGTATTGAATATCAAAGAGAGAGAGAGAGATTGTGACGGTCGGTAAATTAAGCTACAGTAAACCTATGTTAATGGTGTCACGTCACCGGGATTACTGCTGGTAGTCTCGCATAGTTTCAAACCGATCCAAATTCAAATTTAATATAAAATCTAAACAAGAAAAGTTTTCAAATGTTAAATTAAAAATGTCGGATGAGTTCCAAATATTCCTTAATTATTTAAAGAATTCAAACAAGCATTTTTGAAATTAGTTAGAACCCCTATATATTTAAAAATAGAAACTGTTAAAAAAATAACAAAAAAATTAAAAGGCAAATCCCCCCGGCCCACCCCAACCGCGGCCTGGGGCGCCCAAACCCTAGCACTAAGCCTCCCTTCCAGCGCTCCTCCTACCGCCGCCACTAGCACGAGGGAACCAGTGGTTCCCTCCCACTCGCCACCTACCCCTCCCATGATTCCCACCTACCGATCCCATCCACTCCCTCGTCACCTCACCTATCGCACACCCCTAGACCCTCCCGTCGCCCCACCCAGCTCCCGAACCGACGAGGGGATCGACCCCCTCGTCCCCCATCCCCTCGCGCGACCCACACCTCCTCGCTCGAGAGCGAGCACCTCCACCAGCGCCCGCTCGCCTCACCTCCCCAGCTAACCGCTTCGCTCCTCTCCTCCCTGATCCCTGTCGCCTCCCTCTCTGCACCTCATCACCCCACGACCGAGCCCTTCCCACAGTGCCCCGTCCGTCCCGCTCGCCGTGGCTGATGGCCGCGTCGCTCCTGACCGACGGCCTCGCCGGGTCCCCCCGCGCCAGATCACGTATCTGCTAGGAGGCCCCTCGGGGCTGCCGCCGGTGCGTGAGGCGTCCGCGGCCGTGTGGGCTGGGCACCGAGTGGCGGGACACGTCGCGGGTTCCGGTCGAGGGCTTTCTCGGGCCGACGCCGGATCTGAGCCGCCGTCCATGGATTTCTCGCAGCTTGGCTGCATCCCACTTCAGATTTGGTACTACCCCCATCCTCTCCTGCCGGATCCGTGCCGGGGCTGCGCCGGCGACACCGCGACACCCCCGCCCCGGGTCACCCCTTCTTCAACACCGGCGCCGCCAGCCCCCTGCCTCCGGCCGCTCCATCATCGACCGGCCCTCGGGACCACTCCGATCGAGCCTCCTACTCACCACCTTCCCGACGCCTTGTAGCAACCGACCGCCTCCGACCGCACCTCCATCGGCCGCGACACCACCACCTCGGGCTCCTCCTCGCCGATCTTCATCGAGCCTCCCCCGAGCCTGTTTTGGCACATCTACAGGGCTCGGTGAGAAGACCTTTCTCATCCTCTCTCCGTCCCGGTTCCATTCCGGCGGTCGCCGCCGCGTTCCGGTGCCGTTAGACTCTCGTAGGAGGACGTGGACCTTGCCTCCTCTCTCTCTCTGTTTAGGTTCCTGTTGTTAGCACAGAGATGTCCAGGAGGTTAGAGATGAGTTAGATAGAAAAGAAAAAAAACAATAATGTATATGTGTATGCATGTATGTATGTATTAATGTATGTATGTATTGCGTATATATGCATGTATGTAGGAAAATACGTTATGTTATGTATGGATGCAATTATGTGTGTGTGTAAATTGTGGTGTGGCCCAACCACTTACCGGCTGGGCCAAACCTCCACAACCACTTACAAGGAGGCCCCACACGTTATTACGAAAAATGAAAATAAAAATATAAAAATAAAAATGTGTTTTTATTAAATAAATAAATAGATATATTATTTAATTAATTAGTTAATTAAATAAATAGGTAACTAGAATAATTAGAGTATGACACGTGGGTCCCCACTAAAGTAATCTGATTAATTACTATTTAATCTTAATTAAAAACTAAGTCTATGACGCATGGGACCCACTAGTGAGTTGACCAGTCAACTGCTGATGTCAGCATGACATCATGCTGATGTCATAATAGCATTTAATTAAATTAATTAAATCTATTTGTAGTTTCTAAATAATTAATAAAACTTTAAAAATTAATATTAAATAAACCATAAGTCAAAATATTTTCAACATGAAAGTTGATCAGCAGAAGGAGACGAACCCGGATACGTTATCCGCTCGTGTGTCACGTGTCCCTAGCATAGCAAACATGGAACTTTTCCATCATTTCTCGTCTGACTTGCAGTAGCCAGAGACCCGGAAAATATAGTCAGATATTCTTCCGACCCGTCTATGACGGATGTTACTGCGTTAGCTCATGCCTAGCGTGCAGATTGCCATGTCATGCTTACTGTTGCACCTGTTGCTATTATTTATTGTTTCTCCCCCCCCCCCCTCTTCTTACCGGTAGACTCTGAGGCTGACGCTGTTGCCGGGTACACCTACGACCCTGCCGCAGAGCAACAAGGCAAGCAAACCCCCTTGATCATCCCTATATCACCTATGTCTTTCCTCTTCCTGCTTGAATTAGAATTTTGCTATTGTTGTAGTTAGCTCCTATATCTGATGCATGGCCTATTTTTGATGAACTTCTACTTTCAGTATTGCACCTTTAATCTGCTTAGTATAGGTGGAGCATTCATCCCTTCTGACCCCGTAGTCCAGTTGCCCCGCTTTGTTTCAAATCTCGATCCCTGATCAATGAGCCAGATCCGACACAACACTCACACACCCTTAGTTGTGCGACGCTACGGAGATAATATCGGGTATCGAGGGTGACACCTCGCTAAGTACTCCTGATGATATCTCTACAGTATAGCTAATCGGTCGTGGTTATCGAGAGTGATTCCTCTTTCACCATTCCCGATGATGCCTCTGTCGTGCAACCCCTCAAGTGTGGGACCCCCGAGGGTGATTCCTCTAAGCCCACCTTGACGGATACATCATTCGGAATCCAACAAGGGTGATACCTCGGATTCCCCCCGATGTTACAACCACACAGTTACTAGACCATGTTACTAGGATCATTGGTGATTACTTGTTAGACGGGTGGATTCCTACGAGATTGTGTCGATGGCCTAATTAAAATGTTAATGGATTTGGGTATTTGATCTGGGTTGATCGGAAGGCCTTATTACGCACTAACCGTATGCGTGGGAAGAATTATGGGTACTCGACATCGCGGTATCAGCCGAAGCTCTTCAGACGTCAACGATGTGGCGGCGCGCGCCCGAGTGGTCCCGAGATGCATCACGCTTGTGATTAAGGGGTTCTAGGACTAACATCGGCTGCCCTTGCATCGTGTAGGAGCACGGAGGGTAAGTGGGCCCACGACCCCTTTGTGCTTAGGAATTATACCAGCAGACTGGCCTCTGTGCCGAACTTAGGTGGGGCTGCGACGTGTCGATATTTTGAGGCCGGGTAGGACCCAGAAAAGTGTGTCCGGGCAGAGTGTTATCGAGCACGTCAGGGAATACGTTGTGCACCCCTGTAGGGAAGAACTTATCTATTCAAATAGCCGTGTCCACAGTTACAGGACGACTTGGAGTTGTGCCCTGATCTTATACAACTACAACTGTTACTTAACTGGATTTAGTTGCCCCGGGATTACTTCCTCGCAGGGAGTGGAGGGAGGATTTTTGGGCATGACCTCATATTAATTTTGCTGCAACAATATTACTATTTTTTTGTGTTAACTGTTCTACTCTCCTCCATTGCTACAAGACCCAGAAGATGCTAGTCTTTGATAGGACTAGGCCTTCTCTCTCTATTCTCGCATTACTGCAGTCAGTCCATATATAACCACCCCTCCTTTGATACTGATGCATACTTAGAATAGTTCTGATGTAAGACTTGCGAGTACTTTCGATGAGTACTCATCGTTTCTTTGCTCCCCATTTGTACCCTTGATCCGTTGCTGCGACCAGATGATGGAGCCCACGAGATGGAGTTTCCTGCCGACGTCGACCCCCCGATGGTGTTTTCTTCGTGGATGCCGCTGAAGAGCAGGAGTAGTTTAGGAGGTTCCCAGGCAGGAGGCCTCGCCTCGTTCGATCGTGTTTCTTTGGTGCTAGCCTTCTCTAAGGCACCCCATGTTTTATGTCTGTACTCAGATATTGTTGCTTCCGCTGACTCGTGCTTATCGAGCTTCTGTATTCTAGCCCTCGAGGCCCCTGGCTTGTAATATGAAGATTGTATTATTTTATTTGTGTCCAGAGTTGTGTTTTGATATCTTCCCGTGAGTCCTTGGGTTTGATCGTACGCATTTGCGTGTATGATTAGCGTACGATTAAACCGAGGGCGTCACAGAGATCCAACTGGATACCGCCTATGGACCCATAGGTATGATATGAACTACTCATGCATCATCGGAGGAACACCAATGAGGATCATGAACCCCTCCGTGATTGTCTTCCCCTCCGACAGAGTGCCAGATTAGGGCTCTAGCCTCGATCGCGTCGCTTCTGGAACTTGTGGTGTGATATGTCTCCAATGTAATGATAATTCATTAAGTATTCATGCCAAATTAACCTATGTTTACAACACTTTTATATGGTTTTTATGCACTTTACATGATTTATTTAGAACTAACCCGTAGTGACGTTGTTTTCACCAGAACTAGCGTGGTATTGTTTTTGTGCAGAAAATGGAAGTTCTCGGAATCACCCGAAACTTTTTGAAGATTTATCTGGGCCAGAATACATCCGGGGGACCATAGAAGCGGGCCAGAAGAGCGACGAGGAGGGCATCACCCACCACGGCGCACTAGTTGGGCCCGTGGTGCCATAGTGTCTTGTGCTCACCTCGAGGCCCATCTTCGCGTGAAACCAATGCCAAAAATTCCTATAAATATAGAAACCATCAGAAATAACCCTAGACGAGAGGTTCCACCGCTTCAAGGCGTATGTATCGACAAAAACAAATATGGAGAGAAAATAGTACCCTCCCACAGAGGGTAGATCATGTCCGGTGGCCATCTTCATCATCCCGGCGCAGGCCATGACGAGGAGGGAGTAGTCCACCTTCGGGGCTGACGGTTTGTACCAGTAGCTATGTGTTCAATCTCTCTCTCTCTCTCGTGTTGTTGAGATGGCACAATATTGATGTATCATGGTCTTAGTTAATCTAGTTGGATTATATGGTGTTCCCCCTCTCTATCTTGTTGTGATGAATTGAGTTTTCCCTTTGAGATTTCTTATCAGGTCGAATACTTTTATGGATTTGAGAACACTTGATGTATTTATTGCTATGAATACTCGGGGTGACAATGGGATTCCGGAGGATTCCCGAGGTGCGATTTGGCACTCAACTTGCGGATTCTCGAGGTGACATTGGGGTAATCTATGCATAGGGGTTGATGCACGTTCTTGTCCTACTTTATCGAGTAGAAATCTTGGGGCACTCCTTGAGGTTCTTTCTATTGGATTGAGTATTATGAATTTGAAATTGTTTGATGAGTATCGTATAATTAACTCATGATACTTGTGATGAAATTGGAGTATCTAGGAGACATTAGAGTTGGTTGATGTGTATCAGATGGTGTTATTTTAGTACGAACTCTTGAATACATTGATCAGAAAGGATAACTTGGTAATATCCTGGTATGAACTCTTGGAAAGATTGATCGGAAAGTATAGCTTTAAGGTGGTTTTGTATCCTACAAACAATTTCTTCTTATGTTCTTCGCTAGATAAGAACTTTGGAGTGATTGTTCGTTGCAAGTTGAGGGATGGTTATGTGATCTAATTATATTAGCATTGTTGAGAGACTGCACTAGCGAAAGTACAAATCGTAGGCCTTGTTTTCAAGCATTGCAATACCGTTTGTGCTCACTTTTTTCACTTGCTACCTTTCTGTTTTTATATTTTCAGATTAAAGATAAATAAATAAATATATATATATATACATATACACATATCATCCATATTGAACTTGTATCACCATGTCTTCCCCGAACTAGTGCACCTATACTATTTGCCATTGTATTGGGTGTGTTGGGGGACACAAGAGATTTCTTGTATTTGATTGCACGGTTGTTTGAGAGATACCACATTCAACCTACACCTCCTACGGATTGCTAAACCTTAGGTTGTTCAGTTGAGGGAAAAATGTTGCTATCCTACAAAACTCTGTGCTCGGAGGCCCAACAAGAGTCTACAATAAAAAAGTTGCGTAGTAGACATCATGGCGGCTGGAAAAAAAATTTGTCTACTCCACTAGGGTTTCTGGAACATCTGGGTTTTTATAGAGTTGAGAGGTGATGGAAGGACTCCTGTGGGCCCCACTAACCACCAGGGCCTGCCAGGGGCCTGCGGTGCGTCCATGTGCCTAGTGGGCCCTGAGGGCCGCTCCTCATGGACTTCCTTTACTCCCAAGTTTTCTTCTGGTCCAAAACAATCTCCAAAAAGTTTCATGGCATTTGGTCTCCTTCTGATATTCATTTTCTGTGAAGGGAAAAACAAGCAAAAAACAGCAAGTGGCACTCGGCACTATGTCAATAGGTTAGTCCCCAAAACATGATATAAAGTTGCTCGAAAATGATTATATAACATCCAAGAATGATAATATGACCACATGGAACAATCAAGAATTATAGATATGCTGGAGACGTATCAAGCCCCCTCTAGTATATTTTTCGCCCAATAATTCATAAAAATTCCATAAAAAAAATTCCAAGAAGTTTCACATCATTTGGAGTCGAGTGATATTTCATCCTTTTTCTTGGTTTTCGGGTCTAGAATTCTAGTTTCCAGTAATTTCCCTATTGGTGATGTACCATGCATTTTCAGGGAGAAAAGGCGTAATAGTTGTATCATAATGAGGAATAATGATAAGAATAACAAAAATATCAATAAGAATTTATGATACAAAATAGACGTATCAGCTTGGTGAAAGAGGAGCTGAAAACTCTAGAATAACACATCACCAATATTACTCTCGCAATCTTTGGTACGTTTTTAACATCCACATAGTCCTAATCCAGGTTAACATATCCACTGACTAACTGCATATGTCTTCTCGTCGTGCCAGAAGGAGAATTGGCAACGCTGTTCAACAGCCAATAGTAAAATTGAAGGCAATTTTCACATACTTGGAACAAATGTTCACACGATGTGTCTATGCAATTATGGCAGTGAAGAATGCCACCAAGCCTCAGCTCCAGATCAAAGATATGCTTGACGACTTGTCCATGGTTCTGCAAGAGATCCATGAGGTGAAGAGATTGGCGGATCATGCTGGTGCAAAAATGGCATTTGTCCGTGCAAAATCTTATGCGCCAGAGTTAGAGTCGGTGGCCATGGAAGGCGGATTCCCAAAGTTCAACCTTGACGGCTCAGAATTCTCCTAGGAAGACTACGCAAAGTGTGTGAAGGAGACACACATGCTCACGACTAAACTTTTTTACAAGATGAACTTGTAAAAATATCAATGTGTCTATAACGAAGATAACAAACACATCAGCCCGCCTCAAATCAACCCCTTCGAGCTTGTGCCTCCATGTCATAAGAAAACCTTCTCCCTCGGCGTCGACCCGTCTTTTATCATCCATAAGGACTCAATCTTCTAAGCTTTGACAACCATCTAGTGGATGCAAAGGGACCCCAAGACCGAACGGGATGAGCCGGGGCTTGATGACCTGGAAGCTGCTGGTGCGGTAGACCAGGGGGAGGAACTTGACGTGGAAGGTGCAAGAGCGAGTATACATGAGTAATCTTTCCCGACAAAACTTTGATACTTTTGTGGCGCAAATTGGGATTGTAATAGAAGTTATTGAAACATTTGGTTATCTCTTGTGCCATCATGCACTTTGAGTATTTGAAATGTCATCTTTTGGAAGTAATGAGTAAGCACTCTTTTTATCTTCAAACTACATTCTATAGGCTGTTGTTCATATTCTCAAACCAATGAGAGGCTTTTTGTAAGCCGGTGTTTGACGCAATGTGTGCTGATTCTGCCTTTATCTGGAGAACCTGAATAATGACGTGGGTATCCATGATTGACCAGGTTGACAATATTAATGGAGTTATCACTGTAAAATAAAATATGAAGAGAGATATATATAACTCGCAACGAAGTTATAAGTTGCATAATATTAGGTCGGCTTATAATATCAACAATAGAACAACTTTCTAAAATCAACTCCTTCTTCAAGAAAGTTGGCGTGATAGCCCATGGTTTATCCTCGCTCTCTATAAGCCATCTCTCACGTGACTTAAGTCGGTGTTTTAATCTGGATAAGTTCACAGTTCATATGGGTTGACTTATGAAGAGTACGCCGAGTCACCTTCTCGGAGTAGCACCTTTCGAACATGCTGGTTGAATCAAATTTGATAGTGTGGAGCCCCGAACTGACATATGACCGAGGAATAAAGACGCACGCACAATTTTTCACATGAGACCTCCAAGCCCGAGTTTCGGTGGTGTCGACTTTATTGCATTGAATACAAAGGTATATACGTAGGTATGTACAATGGATTGGAGCGAGTGGATCCAAGTACAATAAGGCCGAAGATGAGCAATATTCCAAGGACTATCGGTCTCCTCTTCAGAGGTGCGTGACTTCTTGTGTTTGGTCTTGAATCAAACGGAGCACTAAATCACCTTCTTGGAAAGTGTGACTGTGAACTCAACGGCTATGAAAGAGACGTAGGTCCTGCTAATAGATAACTGATCATGTTGTTGCAAGATTGCATTCCTCCTCCAACACATCTAGAGATATTGGGGGTAGTGTGTATGCTCCAGAGTACCGCTGGGAGTTCCTCGACCCAACATCGGGGGGTCCGATCTAGAGGAACCATAGGCCTCGGTTTTATCCCCCGTAGTATCTCCTAGTTTGCTCGCGCAACTTGTCCATTGGAGTGTGGATGTGAAACCGAGGCTAAATCAAGCCTGATATGCTCACGTTGAGAGAATTGCTCCATTGCTTTCTTGTATAAATTGGTGCCATTATATGTGATGATGTTGCATGGAGAGCCAAAATGAAAGATCAACTTTTTAAAAATATCACTTTTGTCTCAGCATCACAATTACTGTTTGGCTCTGCCTCAACCCACTTGGTGTACTTATCAAAGCTATCCTAAGGTGAATCTTCTTATCTAAAGACTGCTTGAACGGGCTGACCATGTCTAGGTCCCATACTAGAAATGGACAAGTAATCGGAATCATCCATAATTCTTGAGCTGGTACATGAGCTTTTTCGTGCAAATTTCTAACAATTGTCGCACTTTCACATATTCTCCTCGGCATCCACATGAGCTATGAGCCAATAAAAACTGTGACGAAAAGCCTTGGCCAGTAGGGATCTTGAGCCGGCATTATGATCACAATCACCTGCATGCATTTCATGGAGAATCTCTCAGCCTTCTTTAGGAGAGACACAACGTTGAAACACGTGTGTAATACTCCGCTGGTGTAACTCGACATTGATGATAGTCATGGACTTGGAACATGTGATAATCCGTCGGGCGATGGTTTCCTCATGTGGGAACACACCACAAGTCAGATAAGCCAGGTAGGGAACTGTCCAATAAAGAATTGCATGAAGATCCACCATGCATTGTGCTCCCGGATTAGGAATACCTATATCTTCCTCTGATGGCAACTTGATGGAGGGATTACGAAAGACATTGAGGAACACATTGGCAGGAACCTTCTTAAGCTGATAACCTAAGCGTCACAAAGCATTTGCGGCCTCGTTAGGCCGGTGAATAATATGATCAATCCGGTAACCCTAGCAGTGACCTGCGATGGTGGTGACTATGCGTCGATAGGATGCCATTAGCGGGTCCTTTGAATCCCAAGTCTGTGATACTTGATCAGCAACCAAATCTGAGTCGCCCAAACATCTGATCCGGCTTAAGTTCATTTCTTTGGCCATGCGGAGCCCATGGAGGACAGCTTCATACTTATCTGCATTGTTAGTACAAGGGCACATGAGCCGTAATACATAACAAAACTTGTCACCTCACGGGGAATATAGAATAACTCCAGCCCCGAACCTTCCAGTTGCCTAGACCCATCAAAATGTGTCGTCCAATATGTGTTATCTAGTCGTTCCTCTCGGGTTTACAGCTTCGTCCAATCATTAATAAAATCCACCAATTCCTGATATTTTATAGTCGTCTAATGCACATATTTCACATGGTGAGGTCCAAGCTCGATTCCCCACTTAGCGACCGGGGAAATAGACTCCCGATTTTTATGATATCTCCAAGCAGAGTTGAACTAAAAATAGTGTTTCGGTTTGTGTCTGGCCATAAAAGACCAAATACCAGTTTCTACTAGTGTGGGTATCATTGCTCAGATAAGGTCAAAACTCCGGGGACATAATAGACATGTCGCTGAACTGGATTCTCCGTCCCAGCTTCCTTTTTCTCGACGACCACTGCTACAGTCACTTCTTTATTATTGGCGGCGATGTATAGGAGCATAGGCTCTTTATCAATCGGGTGGCATGGACGGGCGGCTCAACCAATTGCTTCTTAAGAGCTTTGAAAGATTCGTTTGCAGCATCAGTCTAGACAAAATTGCCTCTCTTCTTCAATAACTAGTACAGAGTAATCTCTTTCTCATCGAGGTAGCTTATGAAATAGTTTAACGCTATTATAAGACCCGCCATGCGCTGGACACCATTGATGTTGGCCGGTTTGGCGAGCGAGATCATCGGTTTCATTTTGTCTGGGTTAGACTCGATACATCATTCTCACACCAGAAATGCCACCAACTTGCCCGCGGAAACACCAAAGACACATTTGGCTGGGTTAATATTCATCATGTAGAGCCGAAGATTTTCAAATGTCTCCTTGAGGTCGTCCAACACAGTCTCATTTTTTGGGACTTGACCACAATATCGTCAAGATAAGCATGAACATTGCACCCAGTCTGCTGGTGGAAACCGTTTTATATGCAACGATGATAAGTAGACCCCCCACTCTTAAGCCCAAAATGCATAGAGGCATAGCAGAAAGCTCCAAAGCGAGTGATGAAAGACGTCTTCTCATGATCCTGAACAGCCATCTTGATCTGATGATAGCTGGAGTAAACATCCAAGAAGCACAAGCGCTCACAACCAGGTGTAGATTCGATAATCTGGTCAATGCGAGGAACAGAAAACGGGTCCTTGGGACAAGCTTTGTTAAGACCTGTGTACTCGACAAACATGCGCCAAGTGTGTTCTTTATCAGTACAAGCATTGGGTTTGCCAACCACTCTCGGTGGAAGACTTCAATGATGAACCCGACAGCTAGGATTTGGGCCACCTCTTCACCAATATCCTTTTGCCTCTCCTCGTTAAAACGATGTAGGTACTACCATACATGTCTCATCTTTGGGTCAACATCGAGGTGGTTCTCAGCGAGTCCGCTCGGTACACTAGGCATGTGAGAGGGTTTACATGCAAAGATGTCCCGATTCTCATAGATGAACTTGATGACCGCACTTTCCTATTTGGGATTCATGCATGTCCCAATAGTAAATTGTTAGGATGAATCACCCGGAGTGAAATAAATTTTCTTGGTATCGTTGGCCGGCTTGAATTTGAGCAGAGGGTCAGACTTCGTGGGGGGCTTCTTGAGGGGGCTCATGTTCGCCGGGTCAACGTTGGTTGTGTAAAATTTCAACTCTTCTGCTGCATAAGCTGACTTAACATAGGCTGCATCTACTTCCTCATATTCTTGAGTGATTTTGCGATTGCCATCGACAATGATTGTTCCGTTTGGCCCAGGCATCTTAAGTTTCAGGTAGACAGAACAAGGAGGAGCCATGAAGTGGGCATAAGCTGGCCGTCCAAAGAGGGCATGATAAGGGCTCTTGATTTTGACTACCTCAAAGGACAAAGATTTGCATTTGTAGTTGAGCTCCATACCAAAAGCAACTTCAAGCTTGATTCGCCCAATTGGATATGCTGATTTCCCTGGTCCAATTCCATGAAAAATAGTGGTGGAGGGTTGCATTTTTTTCTCGGGGAGATTCATCCGTATGAACGTGTCATAGTATAAATGTTGATACTGCTTCCCTAGCCATGAGTACCTTTGTAAGTGTATAGACACCAACTTGAGGTGCCACGACTAAAGCAAGACCACCTGGGTTGTCAACCCGGGGAGGGTGATCATCTCTTCTCCAAGTGATTGAGTACTCACACCAGTTTAAGTATGTAGGGATTTCTGGCTCGACCACTTTAATAGGCCGATGCTAAAAGTTGCACTGGTGCAGCGACCCGCTATGCAAATGGTTTTTTACCCCTTTCTGCAACGACATTTTAAACCGTTGCCTAGTGAGTGTGGGAGATCGGGGGGGTCCTTCCCACACTAGCCAGAAACCATTGGGGATAGATCCTCGAGTCACACACGTTGCACAATATGAGCTCGTGTGCGATCGGGCTAGCCCTCGCATACAATTATACAAGCCCAATCGTTTCCGTTTGTATGTACAACCCACACGGTTAATCCAATAAGAATGTTTCTATTCATATGTACATCCCACACGAAGAATCCCAGACAAACATTTCTGTTCACACGTACATCACATACAATTTCCCCATCAAATCTGTCAGCATTCTAGGAACGTGGGTTCCCAGACCTGCCTGCCTGCGGCCCATAGCTGGCCCACTTCGTCAACACAACGTCGGCAAGGAACAACACCACCCTGAACAAGGCCCTTGCGAGGGGCCAAGCCTCGCGAGGAAGAGCGACATCAAGACCGGTAGGGGCCCTCCTCAGGACCCCTCTGGAGCGGCGGATATTTCAAGGCAAGATCGGGCCTGACGAGGCAAGGATGACGCCATGGAAGGGCAAGCGGTCGGAAGATGGAAGGACAGGACAGCTTCCCCTTTTGGTGCAAAGAAGCTGGGAGTGAATCAGGACTCCAAAGGCATCTCCTAAAGGTTTCCCTTCCGGTGCAACAAGACCGGTCACCCGCGAGTAGGACAGACGTCATCCTTGTGCTCACTTCTACGGCCCTGGCAGCAGCTTTCCAAGCGAAGACCACTTTTGACAGGGAAAGCTTGTTCCCTTGCCTCCCATCAAAACTGCCGTTGTGGGATCCCTTCCCACCTATGATAAGGGAAGAGGACCCTAGCCTCTACAATAAACAGAGAGGGTAGGATACTTGAGAGAGGGGAGATCAGATCATCGTAACCCTAGAGCAACACACCAAGCCACTTGGCCTTCGGAGGCTCAAGAGTGTTGTACTATCTCATTCATCAACCTCCGCCAGAGGCAATCCACCAAAAGCAGGAGTACGGTTTTACGCTTCGTAGCAGCCCGAACCTGGGTGAATTACTGTGTTCTGAGTTCAACTCACCTTCGAGTGAGTTCTCGTTGTTTCCATCAAGTAGCGGGCTAGGCGAGGCGAAGCAGGGAGGGACCTTCGTACACGCCGTAGTGTTCGAATCCTTAGGGTTTTGCAAAGCCCAAAATCCGAGATTTGGTGCGCCATGTAGGGGCCTGTGAGAACTTTCTTCCAGCTTCCTCCTCCCAGACCGCTGCACCGATGGCCGGCGACCAACCAGCTTCTCCGAGCCTCGTCGAGCAGGTCTCCAACTGCCATGTCACAGCGGCTACAGACTCGCATACCGGCGTCGCAGGACCAGGCGGATCATACCAGGCCATCAACATTGTCTCCACCGTGACGACCACCCGTGCCACCCAGGCGCATGGGGGCTAGGCGGCGGCCCGGGCATTCGGAGTGCGCCGCATCAACTTGGGGGACCTCAGCACACACGACGCGTTGCGGATGGCAAGAGAGATGCTCCGCCAACGACCGACACCAAGGGGCTTGGACGCTTGGGCAGACCACATCATGGAACTAATTGCCATCGCCCAGAACACCATCCAGCCTGGTACATCTTCAAAGCCACAGGCGCCAGGCGCCGGGGGTTCGCACCGCATGCCAGCCCCCGACCCTGCAAGTTTCGGGGCCCTGCCCATTCTGGGCGGGGCCGAGAGAGACGTGCTTCGGGCTGCACTCCACCTTCTCTAGACCCCAGCGACTGGCCCTGAAGCGCGCCACACCGACAACCACCTGGGACGCGAAGCCAACGGCGGGACGACCGGCGCGCACGCTGGCACGCGTCACACAGACCAGGTCGGCCCTTGATAGCCCGGGGCGGCCCGACAGGAGCGCTCCATCTAGCGCAGCCAGCAGAGGGCGGAGGCGATGGCAAGGATGAACTACGACAGCGGAGATACGACAGGATATCAAGGCAGAAGTCTGCACCTTGCGGTGCGGGGACCAGCCGACGGTGGTAACAGGAACAAGCGACTTCGCGCGGAGGCCTGCTGCAAGAAGATATTCGAGCAACACGGCCAGGGGGATCCCCCTTCGCCGCCAAGAGGGACCGCCACCATCGCGCTGATGGTCGGACGCGGGGGACGGGCTAGTGCCTACGTCGAACCGTATGTGCTAGAGTATGCGGCGCTACCTAACCCTCCCGACGAGGAAGAGCTTCAGGCGTCCCCCCGGGGCGCCTACCCTCCTCAGGAGTGAGGAGGGTTCGGGGGCCCCTCCTTGAGCCGGGCACAAGGGGCCCGGGTAGGAGGGAGCCCTCAAGCCGCGACCTGTGGCACCAGCTACCTTTCCCGCAGAAGGACTACGCGAGACCAAAATCACGGGCCTCGGGAGGACGAGCCAAATATTGCGACGAGACGCTAGCGGCACAGATCACCCGCGGCGACCAAGATGCAGGCGTGGGCGTCAAGGGCCAGGCCTCGTATGGCGTTACTCGCGCGCAAAGGGGGCTTCAGCTATTCGACGAGGTAATTTTTTGGAATTACTGCCTTAAAGAGTGTCTGCTGACCGCATGAACTCCAACTACGTGGGGCATACTTCTGCAAGTAGCATCCTTTACAATTTCCGTTACATCCACTTGGAAACGTGACATGCTGCCTTGCTTGCGTCCTTCGGCGACCCACCTTCTTCGCTTGGGAGCACCGGCCGCGACGCATCGCCCCAATGAGGTGATAGGGGAGCCCCACTGCTCCCTAGAACCAAGATTGGCAAGAAACAAATCAGAGTCGCTTGAGCGTCCAAGGGGGCTTCAGAGCATGGCGCTCCAGGAGCCTTACCAGTCACAAGGCCACGTGCCACCCTTGATATCGTCCTTGGAGATCTGGATGTTATCAGGGGAGGCAGGGACTGACCCCATGGCTGAGATCTTCCATTCGGTCCCAGGTAGCGGCGGTCTAGAAATGTGCGGGACCGGGTCCTGGCGACGCAGAGCCAATTGAACGTCAAAAAGGGGGCTCCGGAGCATGGCACTTCAGGGGCCTTACCGGTCACAAGGCCACCTACCACCCGTGACAACGTCCTTGATCAAGCCATTGTCGAGGGACGTAGGGCCTGACCACGTGGCTACATCCGTTCACTTGGTCACACGCAACGGCGGTCGGGAAATGTGCGGGACTGGATCCTAACGACGTAGAGTGATAGCCCACAAGTATAGGGGATCGCAACAGTTTTCGAGGGTAGAGTATTCAACCCAAATTTGTTGATTCGACACAAGGGGAGGCCAAAGAATATTCTCGAGTATTAGCAGTTGAGTTGTCAATTCAACCACACCAGAAAGACTTAGTATCTACAGCAAAGTTTTAGTAGAAGAGTAGTGTGATAGTAACGGTAGCAGCGGTAATAGTAGCAGTAGTGACACGAGCAGCGGTAAAGTAACTTTGCAAGGACCAGTAGGAAAAACTCGTAGGCATTGGATGGGTGATGGATAATTATGTCGGATGACATTCATCATGTAACAGTTATAACATAGGGTGATATGTAACTAGCTCTAGTTCGTCAATGTAATGTAGGCATGTACTCTGTATTTAGTCATACGTGCTTATGGAAAAGAACTTGCATGACATCTATTGTCCATCCCTCCCATGGTAGCGGGGTCCTAATGGAAACTAAGGGATATTAAGATCTCCTTTTAATAGAGAACCGGAACAAAGCATTAGCACATAGTGAATACATGAACTCCTCATAGTATGGTCATCTCCGGGAGTGGTTTCGGCTTTTGTCACTCCGGGGTTGCCGGGTCATAACACATAGTAGGTGACTACAACTTGCAAGGTAGGATCAAGAACACACATATATTGATGAAAACATAATAGGTTCAGATCTGAAATCATGGCACTCGGGCCCTAGTGACAAGCATTAAGCATAGCACAGTAGTAGCAACATCAATCTTAGAACATAGTGGATACTAGGGATCAAACCCCATCAAAAGTAACTCTATTACATTATAGATCTCATCCAACCCATCACCGTCCAGCAAGCCTACAATGAGATCACTCACGAACGATGAAGAGCATCATGGAATTGGCAATGAAGGATGGTTGGTGATGACGACGGCGTAGATTCCCCCTCTTCGGAGCCCGGAACGGACTCCAAATCCACCCTCTAGAGGAAGAACAGGTGGTGGCGGCGGCTCCATATCGTACAATGCGATGATCTCTTCTCTCTTAATTTTTCTGGGCGAGAGAGAATATATAGAGATGGAGTCGGAGGCTGCGGAGCCATGAGGGCCTCACAAGCGTGCTAGGCACGGCCAGGGGGCCGTGCCTCCTGGGCTTGTGGGCTCCTGGCTCAGTCCCTCTAGGTAATTCTTGCTCCAGTATTTTTTACATATTCCACAAAAAATCATCGTAAATTTCCACGTCATTCCGAGAACTTTTACTTCTGTGCAAAAACAACACCATGGCAATTCTGCTGAAAACAGCGTTAGTCCGGATTAGTTCCATTCAAATCATGCAAATTAGAGTCGAAAACAAGGGCAAAAGAGTTTGGAAAATTAGATACGATGGAGATGAATCAACCCCCCAAGCTTAAAGCCTTGCTTGTCCTCAAGCAATTCAGTTGACAAACTGAAGGAGACAAAAGAAAAACTTTTACGAACTCTGTTTGATCTTGTTGTTGTAATTATGTCTAACTCATATTCAGATTTTCAGAAAGATCATAAGCTAACCACATAAGCAATAACATTTAGGTCTCACGATGTACTCATATCAATGGCATAAACAACTAGCGAGCAATAATGATAAGTTTCAAATGTCAACACTTCAATCAAAACAATCATGAAGCAATATGAACAAATGGTATCTCGCTAGCTCTTTCTGAGACCGCAAAACATAAATGCAGAGCACCTTCAAAGACGAAGGGTTGACTGAACATTTTAATTCATGGCAAAGAAGATCCAGTCAAAGTCATACTCAATATCAATTAATAGCAAAGCATAAAAAACAGAGGTTCTCTCTAATTGGTGCCTTTTGATAAGAAGAGGATGACTCAACAAAAATGTAAATAGATAGGCCCTTCGCAGAGGGAAGCATTGATTTGCAGAGGTGCCAGAGCTCAAGCTTTTAAAACAGAGATAAATAATTTTGAGTGGTATGCTCTCATTGTCAACGCGATGACCAAGAGTTTTCACCATCTTCCATGCTACTCATATTATAGGCGGTTCCCAAACAGAAAAGTAAAGTTTTTACTCCCCCACCACCGATCAATCACACTCCACGACTAGCCGAATCCTCGGGTGCCGTCCATACCAACAACAATCCAGGGGGAATTTTGTTTGCAATTATATTTTCGATTTGAGCATGGAACTGGGCATTCCAATTACCGACCCCTTTATCGTGAGTGATAGTGAATAAACATGTATCGAGGATAATACGCCTAGCATGGAAGATATTGACCCCCCCATGTCACCACATGAGCGGTTCGGGCATACAAAAGAGACTATTACTTGAAGATTTAGAGAATGGCACATGCAAATTTATTTGGAACGGCAGGTAGATACCGCATATAGGTTGGTATGGTGGACTCATATGGAACAACTTTGGGTTTATGGAAGTGGATGCACAAGAAGTATTCCCACTTCGTACAAGTGAAGGCTAGCAAAACACTGGGAAGCGACCAACTAGAGAGCGACAACAGTCATCAAAATGCATTGAAATTAACCAACATTGAGTGCAAGCATGAGTAGGATATAAATCACCATAAACATGAATATCATAGAGGCTACGTTGATTTTGTTTCAACTACATGCGTGAACATGTGCCAAGTCAAGCCACTTGAATCATTCAGAGGAGGATACCATCCTATCATACTACAACATAATCATCTTGAGATTCATGTTGGCATTCAAGACAAACCATTATAAGCTCCTAGCTAATTAAGCATGGCATCAGAAACTATGATCTCTAAGTTGTCATTGCAAACATGTTTCTCTCATAACAAGGCCGAATTTGGAATGATGAGCTAGTCATATTTACAAAAAGAAAATAGGTCGAGTTCATACCAGCTTTTCCAGGCTCAGTCACTTCATCATATATCGTCATTATTGCCCTTCACTTGCATGATCGAATGATGTGAATAATAATGAGAGTGTTCGTGCATTTGACTAAGCTAGAATCTACAAGCAAACTTAGTGGGGAAGACAAAGTAATATGGCTCTTGGTCGGATAAACAATAGTGCATATGAGAGCCACTAAAAATTTTAACCATGGTCTTCTACCTTGACCCAAAGAAAAAGAAAACTATTTACACGAGAAAGCTCCCAACAAGCAAAAGAAGAACGGGAAATGTTTTTTTGGGGGTTTTCTCTCTACGTACCACTAAGCAAGCAGGAAAGTAAACTTACAACTATTGTTTTTTTTCTCTATTTAAACAAACACACGAGAAGAAAGCGAGCAAAATAAATAAACTAGCATGGATGATACAATGGCAAGGTGTGAACGCCGACTATCAAAGTGAATGTGTGAGCATGAATATAAAGTCGGTGAGAAACACGTACTCCCCCAAGCTTAGGCTTCTGGCCTAAGTTGGTCTACTCCCACGGATGGAAGTAACCGTCTCCGGGGTACTCCGGAGTGGACCGAGGGTGCCACTACTGGGTGAGCTCCTCTGGCTCCCACTGATAAACTCGCGTCCGGTACTCGACTGGTAGCTTGGGCATGGGCGCCTGCGGTGGCTCTATGCCCAAATATGCGTAGATGTCCGAGGGCATAATAATGTACCTGCCTAGATGAAGATTGAACAAAGAAGGAGCAGACAAGGTTATAGTCTCACGAGTACCGTGGCTAAATACCAAGTTATAAATCATCCTCTTATTATTATCTCTATCAAGAAAGTCATGGCGAACCATGCTATCATAATCTAAATATCTCTCAGGAAGAAGCATCTCCTCTTCCTCGTACAGTCTAATAGGTATCTCAAATTGTTTAGCAAGATGGGTAGCATAGATACCTCCATAAACAGTGCCTTTAGTACGGTTTGTGTTCAACCGTTGAGCCAGTATAGCGCCAAAGCTATAAGTTTTATCCTTAAAAAGAGCTTCGCGCAAAAATGCAAGATCTGGGGAGGTAAGAGCCCAAGCTTTCCCACGGCAAATCAAACATTTTCCCACAAATAATGAGAGATACCAAAGCACTGGAAAATGTATGCTCGCAACTCTAGCGCAAGACACTCCTCTCTCCTCTCCTACAGCAATAGTATCAATGAAAGACTACAAGTCCCGTGGACGAGGTTCATGAATATCCCCAACATAAGGTAAATTGCAAGCATTGCAAAAATCCTGAAGTGACATGCGTTGGGGGATATCATATAACTTGAACTCTACCATAGGAGGACTCTTCCTTGGATAGAAATTAAAGCTTTCCACGAATATATTAGTGAGGAGGACGTATTGTGGACACTTATCTTCAACAAAGGCGGTAAGGCCTGCATTCTCCACCAAGTAATGAAAATCCTCATAAAGACCGACGACACGTAATAACACATCGCTTTGCCACTCGCACGCTCGAACTTCTGCAACACGGGGGACCGGATACTTGGGTTTCTTCTTCTTATTTTTACCTTCCTTGGGGTCACGACTTGAAGAGCCTCTTAGGAACCTCCTCACCTTTTTCTTTTTCTTTCTTTGAAAATTTCTGAAATATTTAGTGACTCCAAAGAAAAGTGAACAAGGCTCAACAAAAATCATAGCAACTACTCCTACAAGTGCCTAGAGGCCATACCATGCATCAAAACTACTTAGGACCAGCTAAAATTAACATGCAAAGATCAAGAACAGGGTCACCAAGGCAGCAAAAATACGCAACGAATAAATCACTAGAATAAAAACTAATTGGACCAATGGAGGAGTCACATACCAAGGAACAATTCCCCAAAACAGTTTGGTGAATGGGGTTTTTCACAAGGAGATCAAAAAATGCAGCAAGAACACGGGTTTGAGCTGTGGAATGATTTTTTCTGGAGGTAGAAGAAGGAGATGGGAGCTGGGACCCACAAGCTTGCCAGGCGCGACCAGGGGGTGCCCGCGCCTCCTGGGCTTGTGGCCCACTGGTGCATCCCCCTGAGAAGCTTTCTATCTCATAAATTTTCAAATATTCCAGAAAAAATCATACTTGAATTTCAGGGCATTTGAAGAACTTCTATTTTCGGGACACTTTTCTAAGGGACGGAAAAAGTAGAAAATAGGAAAAATAAAGCTAAATTTATCATTTTTCTTCTAAACAATAGAAAGTAAAAGTTGGGAACACAAGGTTGTGACTTCTAGATTCATCCATCTCATGGTCATCAAAAGAAATCCGTCAATGAGGTTGATGAAGTCTCCATGACAAACTTTTATCGAATCACATAAAACCGGAGAATTTTCAAATAATCACTAGGTTACCTCAACGGGGATGTGCATATCCCCAACAAATAAATCATACTTCATCTTGACAGTAGGTATAGGGCATTCAAAGCTCCCAATAAGAATTGATGAAGTTTTTTCAATAGCATTGATGCAATGAACACGATATTGTTTCTTCGGAAAGTGCACCGTGTGCTCATTACCATTAACTTGGAAAGTGACATTGCCTTTGTTGCAATCAATAACAGCCCCTTGAGTGTTTAAAAAGGGTCTTCCAAGGATGACCGTCATGGCATCATCCTCGGGAATATCCATAATAACAAAGTCTGTTAAGATAGTAACGTTAGCAACCACCACAGGCACATCCTCGCAAATGCCGATAGGAAAAGCAGTTGATTTGTCGGCCATTTGCAAAGACATTTCAGTAGGTGTCAACTTATCCAATTCAAGTCTACGGTATAAAGAGAGAGGCATAACATTAACACCAGCTCCAAGATCGCATAAAGCAGTTCTAACATAATTTCCTTTAATGGAGCAAGGTATAGTGGGCACTCCAGGATCACCTAGTTTCTTAGGAGTCCCTCCCTTGAAGGTGTAATTAGCGAGCATGGTGGAAATATCATTCTCAGGTATCTTCCTTTTATTAGTGACAATATCTTTCATGTACTTAGCATAAGGAGACATTTTGAGCATATCTGTCAAACGCATTTGCAAAAAGACAGGTCTAATAATTTCAACAAAGCGCTCAAAATCTTCATCATCCTTTTTCTTGGATGGTTTGGTAGGAAAGGGCATGGGTTTCTGAACCCATGGTTCTCTTTCTTTCCCACGCTTCCTAGCAATAAAGTCGTTCTTATCATATCTCCTGTTCTTAGGTTGTGGGTTATCAAGATCAACAGTAGGTTCAATCTCCACATCCTTATCATTACTAGGTTGAGCATCAACATGAACACCACTATCAATATTATCACTAGGCTCATGTTCATCACCAGATTGTGTTTCGGCATCAGAAACAGAGACATCATTTGGATTCTCGGATGTATTAGCAACTGGTTTGCTAGCATGCAAGTTCCTATCATCTTTCTTTTTCTTCCTAATGACAGGATGACTAGGTGTATCAGTGCTAACTCCTTGAGAATCTTTTTCAATTCTCTTAGGATGGCCCTCGGGATACAAAGGTTCCTGAGTCATTCTACCACCTCTAGTGACAACTCTAACAGAATTTTCATTCAACTCATTGAGCAAGTCATTTTGAGCCTTAAGAACTTGTTCTACTTGAGTAGTGCATAGAGGCATGTTTACTCAAAAGCTTAAGATCATTGACATTTCTATCCACACAAGCACTTATATGATTAATCATACGAGCATTTTGTTCCAATTGTATGCTAACATAATCATTGAAACTTTGTTGTTTGGCAATGAAGTTATCAAATTCATCTAAGCATAAGCTAGCAGGTTTATCATAAGGAATATCACTCTCATTGACTCTACGAAGATAATTTACGTCTACTACCTCTATCGGGTTATCAAGACCATGTATTTCTTCAATAGGTGGTAGATTCTTAACATCTTCAGACTTAATACCTTTCTCTTGCATATATTTCTTGGCTTCTTGCATATCTTCAGGACTGAGGAATAGAATACCTCTTTTCTTCGGAGTTGGCTTCGGAGGTGGTTCGGAATAGTCCAAGCATTATCATTGCTCAAGATATTATTCAATAAAATTTCAGCCTGTTCCACAGTTCCTTCCCTGAAAACACAACCAGCACAACTATCTAGGTGGTCCCTAGAAGCATTGGTTAGTCCATTATAAAAGATATCAAGTATTTCATTTTTCTCAAGAGGGTGATCAGGCAAAGCATTCAGTAACTGGACAAGCCTCCCCCAAGCTTGTGGGAATCTCTCTTCTTCAACTTGCACAAAGTTATATATATCCTGCAAGGCAGCTTGTTTCTTATGGGCAGGAAAATATTTCTCAGAGAAGTAGTATATCATATCCTCGGGACTACGCACACAACCAGGAGCAAGAGAAGTAAACCAAGTCTTAGCATCACCCTTTAGTGAGAAAGGAACCAACTTAAGGATATAGTAATGGCGAAATTTTTCCTCATTCGTGAACAGGGTGGCTATGTCTTTCAGCTTAGTAAGATGTGCTACAACCGTTTCAGATTCATAACCATGAAAAGTATCAGATTCAACCAAAGTGATCAACTCAGGATCAACAGAGAATACATAATCCTTATCTGTAACAAAGATGGGTGAAGTAGCAAACTTAGGATCGTATTACATTCTAGCATTGAGAGATTTTTCTTTCCACTTGTGTAATAAATTCTCAAGATCATACGTATCCTTACAAGCAAGAAAGTCTTCGGCTACCTCTCCCTCCATAACATAACCCACAGGTATAATAGGCAATTCATATCTAGGAGAGGTAGTTCTAACAGGTGAAACAGCAGGTTCTACTTCAATAATTTCATCAGTTTCAGAAGTATCATCACATTCAGCAATAACTCTAGCAATTTGTGCATCAAGAAATGCACCTAGTGGCAAATCATTATCAAGCAAAGAATCATCACAAGCATCATGGATAGCAGAAGCAGCATCATCAAGCACACGCGACACATCTGAATTTCTACTAGGTGGTGGTGTCGCAAATTTACTCATAACTGAAGGTGAATCAAGTGCAGAGCTAGATGGCAGTTCCTTACCTGTCCTCGTAGTTGAGGGCAATACTTTAGTTTTTGGATCTCTCGGATTCCTCATAGTGATCAACAGACGTAAATCCCAAGTGACTCAGAGAATAGAGCTATGCCTCCCCGGCAACGGCGATAGAAAATAATCTTGATAACCCACAAGTATAGGAGATCGCTACAGTTTTCGAGGGTAGAGTATTCAACCCAAATTTGTTGATTCAACACAAGGGGAAGCCAAAGAATATGCTTGAGTATTAGCAGTTGAGTTGTCAATTCAACCACACTTGAAAGACTTAGTATCTGTAGCAGAGTTGTGTGATAGTAATGGTAGCAGCGGTAACAGTAGGAGTAGTGACAGCAGTAGCGGTTAAGTAACTTAGCAAGGACTAGTAGGAAAAACTCGTAGGCATTGGATCGGTGATGGATAATTATGTCGGATGACATTCATCACGTAACAGTTATAACATAGCGTGATATGTAACTAGCTCCAGTTCGTCAATGTAATGTAGGCATGTACTCCGTATTTAGTCATACGTGCTTATGGAAAAGAGCTTGCATGACATCTATTTTCCATCCCTCCCGTGGCAGCGGGGTCCTAATGGAAACTAAGAGATATTAAGGTCTCCTTTTAATAGAGAACCAGAACAAAGCATTAGCACATAGTGAATACATGAACTCCTCATACTATGGTCATCTCCGGGAGTGGTTCCGGCTATTGCCACTACGGGGTTGCCGGGTCATAACACATAGTAGGTGACTACAACTTGCAAGATAGGATCAAGAACACACATATATTGATGAAAACATAATAGGTTCAGATCTGAAATCATGGCACTCGGGCCCCAGTGACAAGCATTAAGCATAGCAAAGTAGTAGCAACATCAATCTTAGAACATAGTGGATACTAGGAATCAAACGCCATCAAAACTAACTCGATTACATCATAGATCTCATCCAACCCATCAACGTCCAGCAAGCCTGCGATGAGATCACTCACGAACGATGAAGAGCATCATGAAATTGGCGATGAAGGATGGTTGGTGATGACGACGGCGTCGATTCCCCCTCTCCGGAGCCTAGAACGGACTCCACATCTACCCTCCAGAGGAAGAACAGATGGTGGCGGCGGCTCCGTATCGTAAAACGCGATGAACTCTTCTCTCTTAATTTTTTCTGAGCGAGAGAGAATATATAGAGCTGGAGTCGGAGGCTGCGGAGCCACGAGGGCCTCACACTACTGGAATCAGAGATTTCACCATCTGCTGCTTCTTTGCCGTCTGCTGACTGATGGCAAAGACCCTCTTTACCATGAGCTACCAGAAACCAGACGGCAAAGAGCTGGCTGATGGCAAAGACCCTCTTTGCCATCAGCCAACTCTTTGCCATCAGCTGGCTCACGGCAAACACCACTCAGGCAGACGGCAAAGAGTTGGGCTCACGGCAAACATCACTTAGGCAGACGGCAAAGCGCTTGGCTTGCCCACCCCGCACCCCCTCTCTCCCCCCTAGCGACCTCTCTCTTTGCCATCCGCTTTTCTCCTCTGTGTCGTCGGAAGGCGGACGACAAAGAGGGTGCGTCCTAACGGCCGTTAGCCCCACCCCCACGCGCCTCTCTCTCACCCCTAACGGCCACCCCACACCCCTCTCTCTCACCCCCCGACACCACCACCGCCGTCGCGCCCTCCTACGCCTCCCTGCGCCGCCGCCCCTCCTCCTCCGGCCTCCCTGCGCCCCCTCCTCCTCAGGCCTCCCTGCGCCGCCGCCCCCTCTTCCTCCGGCCTCCCTACGCCCCCTCCTCCTCCGGCCTCCTGGCGCCCCTCCTCCTCCGGCCTCCCTGCGTCCCCTCCTCCTTCGGCCTCCGACCTCCCTTCACCGCCGCCCCCTCCTTCTCCGGCCTCCCTGCGCCCTCCTCCGGCCTCCCTGCGCCCCCTCCTCCTCCCCGGGACCTCCTCCTCCACCACCGCCATCGGAGCTCGCCCCTTCTCCACCACCACCCCCTCCGCCACCACCGCCCTCTCCTCCACCTCCACCACCGCCCTCTCCTCCACCGCCACGGCCTCCTCCTCCCCGGCCACCCCCTCCGGTGAGTCCTTTTTTTCTTTTTTTGCTAATTAACAGATTTAGTGGCATATATAGTTTAGTTGGTAGGTTAGTTAATTAGTAGTTTTAGTGGTAGTTTAGTTAGTTGGTAGATTTAGTTAGTTAATTAGTAGAATTAGTAGGTAGTTTAGTGGTAGATTTTGTTTTGTTAATTACTGGTAGCTAGATTCTTTTTTAATTACATAGTGGTAGATTATGTTTTTGTTATTTTTTGCTGTTTAGTGCTATCTAGGTTTAGCGATAGGTTTAGTTAGCTTGGTTAGTTAGGTTAGTTAGTTAGTTAGCTTAATAGAAAGAATAGGAAGAAGAAGAAGAGGAGGAGGAGGAGAAGAGGAAAAGAGGAGGAGGAGAAGAAGAAGAAGAAGAGGAGGAGGAGGAGGAGAAGACAAAAATAAGAAGGAGAAGAAGAAAAGAAGAAGAAAAGAAGAAGAGAAGAAGAAGAGAAGAAGAAGAGAAGAAGAGAAGAAGAATACCTTCTCCTCCTCCTTCTTCTCCTCCTTCTTCTCCTCCTCCTCCTTCTCCTTCTTCTTGATTTCTTCTTCTTCTTCTCCTCCTCCTCTTTCTTCTCCTCTATCTTATTCTCCTTACCCTTTTTCCCCAACAATGAGGTAATTAGCCCATTTAGCTACAAAATGGCATAAAAACCTTGGTTAGCTCATGAATATTATATTCTTAACTTGTATCCCTCTAAAATGACATAATTAGAATATTTGTGTTGATTGGGTGGATTTACATGTGATAGTTGTCTCGTCGCTATGAGGTCTCCTGTGTGAAGACCTCCCCGTGCGTTGTATGAGCTCCGCCCCTGGATTCGTGGGTGAGTACAAATTTCATCTCCTCCCCGCCCCTTCATTTACTGTGGCTCGGTTTCCCGATGAAACTTTCTAGATTTAGGTAATTAAATTAATTTAATAGTATGCGTGACCAGTATGCGTCTCCCGTTCGAAAGGGCGACATCTATAAATATTCATGTCTTGCATATTTATAATTTCCATCCTTTCGAATTGTCCAACATTATCCATGGACAGCCCTCCTTCTTCGCACAACATTATCCATTGCACATCTATAAAGAAGAAGAAGAGAAGGAGAAGAGAAGGAGAAGAGAAGGAGAAGGAGAAGAAGAAGAAGGAGAAGGAGAAGGAGAAGGAGAAGAAGAAGGAGGAGGAGGAGAAGAAGAGAAGAAGAAGGAGAAGGAGGAGAAGAAGGAGAAGGAGCCCTCCTTCTTCTCCTTCTTCTTCTCTCCTCCTTCTTCTCCTCCTTCTTCTCCTTCTTCTTCTCTTCTTATTTTTTCTTCTTCTCCTCCTCCTTCCCCTACTCCTCCTCCTCCTCCTCCTTATTTTTTTTCTTCTTCTTGTTCTCTTCTTGCTTCTTCTCTTTATTCTTCAATTTATCTTATTTGTCATATATATGTTGTTGTTCTTCTTCTTCTGACTTTCTTATTCCCATTTTGCAGATTGGATGTACTACATGCATGTAAGCTGGCATTGGAGTGCTTTAGCTTCCGTTTTTATTTGAGTTGATGAACAATGTGGAACTATATGTATATGTATATATGGATGAACAATATGTGTGCAACTATATGTATGTATATATGGATGAAACTTTGTAGGTGTTGGTTCTTTTGATATATGGGATGTACGTTGATGAACAAATGGCATTGATGACCTATTTATATGTATATCATATATGTGTTGTGACCTATTTATCATATATGTGCTATGAATTATATGTATATGTGCTGTGAAATAGAAAAAAAAATGTGACAATATAGGCTCTTTGCCGTCTGCCAGCTGATGGCAAAGGCCTTTGCCATCAGCTGACCGATGGCAAAGGTGCCACATGGCGCCCAGCTGTGCAGCCTGGGCAGTAGCAGCTGGCCATATAGTATCTTTCTCGTCTGCTTCCAGGGGGGCAGACGGCAAAGAAAAGGGGGAGGCAGACGGCACAGAAGAGGGGGAGGCGGACGGCAAAGAAGAGGAGGAGGCAAACAGCACAAAGGAGGGGGAGGAGGGGGAGGCTGACGGCAAAGAAGAGGGGGGGAGGCTGACGGCACAGAAGAGGGGAGGCAGACGGCAAAGCCTCCGTTAGCCCCTAATGGAGGCAACGCCTGTCGGCTACCGTCTCGACCGCTTTGCCAACAGCTCCTATGAAAAGCTAACGGCAAAGCTCTTTGTCGTCCGCTTCGGTGAGACAGACGGCAAAGAAGCTACAATGTCATCGTAGGCTGACGCAGAAATTTTGCCGGCGGTGAGATTCTTTGCCGTTTGTGATATTCTCTTTGCCATCCGTGATATGCTCTTTGCCATCTGTGATGGCAGACGACAAACAAGCTAATTCCTGTAGTGTCACAAGCCCGCGAGGCGCGGCCAGGGGGGCACGCCTCGTGGGCTTGTGGGCTCCTAGCTCCGTCCCTCCAAGTAATTCTTGCGCCAGTTTTTTTATATATTCCGAGAACTTTTATTTCTACGTAAAAACAACACCATGGCAATTTTGTTGAAAACAGCGTTAGTCTGGGTTAGTTCCATTCAAATCATGCAATTTAGAGTCCAAAACAAGGGCAAAAGAGTTTGGAAAACTAGATACGATGGAGACGTATCATAGAGCCGCTCGAACGTTAGAAAGGGGCTCCTAAGACCGTGCCTCAGGAGCCTTACCAGTCATAAGGCCACTAGCTACCCTTGACAGTGTCCCTGATCCGGTCGGTGTCAGGGGAAGCAGGGCCCAACCCCATAGCTACATCTGTTCACTCGGTCCCACGCAACCACGGTCGGGAAATGTGTGGGACTCGGACCTGATAATGTAGATTCATAAAAAGCCCTTAAATAGGCCTCCCGGGAAGGAGTGTGAGCACGGAAGACCCGCATCGACCCGTCGCACTCTGCATCGTTCTTCAATCCTTCCGGGACCTACTTCATCCAGTGACACTCTCCCGTAATAAAGAGCCGAGGCTGTATATGCCCAGGGCCCCCCAAGGACGCGGGAGGGGTCCACCCCACTCCTAGTGGAAGACCTTAGCTCCGCACTGGGTACAACACAGTCCCCCAATGACTCTAGAAGCTCAGGCCCCAATGCCTCGGGGGTAGGGACACTCGTGAGGCCAAAGTGTCCTTGCGACCTCCCATATACACCGCCACAGTGACACTCTCACATAATAACGAGTCGAGGCTATATACACCCAGGGGCCCCCGAGGACGCGAAAGGGGTCCACCCCATGCCTAGTTGAAGACCTTAGCTCCGCACTGGATACAAACACGAAGGCAATTAACAGGGCCTGCCAATGACCATGCTCGCAGCTGGCAAGGAAACCCATATAGTCCGCCAATGACTTTGCCAGCTTTATATGCCGGGCGTGGTACTTGCTTGCTTTCTCTTGGATTCGAACTATTTTCCACTGAGTTTGAACTTGCTGATTTCTTAAGTTGGTTTTTTCTAGTTTTGATGCCCGAAGTTTGAAAAATAAAAAAGGGGGGAAACTCTCTTTGGCATTTCTTATTTCACTTTCTTTGAAACCTCCCGCCTGGTGGACGTATTTGGAGACAACTACTCCGCACCACCCCAAGGAGTCAAGGAGCAATAATGCAAGGACTGACAACCTCAGCGGCAATGTTTTTCAGTGGTCAACCCCTACTCGGGGGTCCGGATCAAAACTTGATACACCACAGAGAGTCTTGGGAGGCCTCAGGGCTCCCCTGAGGCAATGACCAAAGGGACAAGGTGCGGAATCGCTCGGGCGCCAGAAAGGGGGTTCCTTGGCGCGCCTCAGGAGCCTTACCGGCCATTAAGACTGGGGCCTCATGATGCAGAGCGGCTCGAGTGTCAAGGGGGGCTCCTGAGTTGCGCGCCTCAGGAGCCTTACTGGTCGCAAAGCCACTCGGCTCCCCTAGGGTGTCGGGGCCTTGCCCCGTGAAGGACAACCTTGGTAACAGGTTGGACCTCACGGTGGCGAGGAAATGTGCGGGACCGGGACCTGCATACATAGTGTCGGAAGGGTCTTCACCTCATCCCGCTTGCGAAACAGGTGCTATACCGGAGGAACTACGAGAGGGACCGACGCAAATCCACAAGTTAAGCGTCTCACATGCCCTGACCTGGACTCCCTCGCTTTACTATAAACTAATGATGAATTAGGATATGCGCACTAACGAAGGATGCACGGCTTAAGGATTCGATGGCAGCAAGGAACGAGTCCAACACCCAAGCTCACGGCAACACGAGAGGTGCCTCGGGATGGCACAACTCCCGGAAGGTCATGCCCCCCTTGTCACCCCCAAGCTACAACAGATGCAACGACGGGCCCTAAGCTTTGCAGCCCCGCTACAACCACCACCAGCACACAAGCCATCAACTCAAGAGCAAAAGAAAGGAGGAGAGCTACAAAGGTAATAACAACAAAAGCTGAATGCCCAACCAGGCAGGATTCTTCTCTGGCATCACAGGAATAGGTAGGCAGAATCTAGAGGATACCTAGGAGGAGGAATCGCCGGTGGCGCCCTAGATGACCACGTGCTCGGTGTCGGAGTCTTCCTCCTCATTGGAGATGGGAACCGAGGCGCACGGATCCGCCAGCGCTACCACGTGAGGGCGGACTTCGCCCCTGGAGAGACGATGGGACCCTACCGGCGTCGGCTTGACAACGCGCCGAAGGTCGAGTTCTGGAGCAAGGCGACATGGGTTGGAGAAGACAAGCGTTAGAGCAAGACCCAGAAGCTTGCGTGCGTCAGCCACGTTGTCCTCCTCCATGCGGGGAAGCCGGTTTCCAGCGCCTCCACCACCCTCTCGAAGAAGCTGAGGTAGCCTCCGTCCCTCGTCACATTGGGTAGCGCCGGGGCCACCCCCACGAATCGGCACGTCGCACCAACTGCCCGGCCAGCTATGTCGGCGAACCTCTTGGCGCGCTGGTGTGCCATCATTGGGGCATTCGACGTGTCACACTTGGCATCCAGGACAGTGTCGGTCGCATCCTAGACCTTCTTCGGTAGTGACAGCAACTCCGCTACGTCCTCCGCTTCCTCCCCACGAGCGGTCTGGAGGGCGGCTTCGGCATCCGCAACCTGGGCCCGCAGCCCTCTGCGTCCTCCTGAAGCCCTCCCAACCTCGGCTTCTCAGAGGTGGGTGTGCTAAAGAAGAAGGAGAATCAACCCAAGGACAACAGATGGAACAACAAACAAAGGAAATGCAACGAAGGACTTGCTCGTCAGCCATTACCCAGCGGTGGCGGAAGCGTGCAGGCCCTGGAGGCCCTTCGCCACTACACCCAGGGGCGGACAAAGGCGCAGGAGGCGCCGCACGCTTTCCCCGGCCAGAGCCATCTCTGTGAGATACCATGAAGATGAAGACCGAAGGAGGGGAAGAAGTCTCCTCGCGGCGGATGGGAGAGCCACAAAAGGAGCTCCAGGTTGCGGTGCCTTCCCCCTCAGGTGGGAAAATTTATGGGAGATCCCTAGCCTCCAACCTTCGCGGGAGCGTGGGCGTCGCACTCCTCACGAGGGCCGCGAAGTGGGCCGACAGAAGCACTGCCGCCCACATCGCCTCACTTGTCACCAATCTGTCACATCCGTGAGGGCCATTGGGTGTTGTCACATTCAATGAGCAACGAGATGGCCTGTGCGACTCTTGTGAGTCGCGTTGTTGCAGACTAGCACCCCTCGGGTCCTCTCGAGGAGCGAGAGTGTCACCGCGCAGCTTCGAGACACGTGGGTCGCCTGAACCGCAGGCAAATGGAGCCCACGACGTTTCGGGCCGTCCTCAAGGCTTCGCCAAGAAGCCAACCCAGGAGCTCCTTGGGACCAAGGGTTACTATCGGCATTCTCGGAACGGGGGTACCCATACCTACCTGCATGCGGCCCAGGGCTGGCCCACTTCATCAACACATGGTCGGGAAGGAACAACACCACCCTGAACAACACCCTCGCGAGGAAGAGCAACATAAAGACCCGCAGAGGCACTCCTCAGGACCCCTCTGGAGCGGCGGATATTTCAAGGAAAGATCGGGCCTCAGCAGTCAAGGATGACGCCATGGAAGGGCAGGCGGTTAGAAGATGGCAACACACCAAGCTACAGGACAGCTTCCCCTTTTGGTGCAACGAAGGTGGGAGCGAACCAGGACTCCAAAGGCATCTCCTAAAGCTTTCCCTTCCGCTGCAAAAAGACCATGGTCACCCGCCGGTAGGAGGGACGTCATCCCTGTGATCACTTATGCGGTGCCGGCAGTGGCTTTGCAGGGGAAGACCACTTTTGACAGGGGAAGCATGTTCCCTTGTCTCCCATAGAAATTGGCCATTGTGGGATCCCTTCCCGCCTACGTTAAGGGAAGAGGACCATGGCCTCCACTATAAATAGAGTGGGTAGGATACCTGAGAGAGGGCAGATTGGATCATCGTAACCCTTGAGCAACACACCAAGCTACTTGGCCTCCGGAGGCTCAAGAGCTTGTACTATCTCGATCATCGTCCTCCATGAGAGATAATCCACCAAAAGCAGGAGTGGGGTTTTACGCTTCAAAGCAGCCCAAACCTGGGTAAACTAATGCATTCTGAGTTCACCTCACCTTCGAGTGAGTTCTTCATCGTTTCCATCGAGTAGCGGGCTAGGCGAGGCGAAGCAGGGAGAGACCTTCGTACACGCCCTAGTGTTCGAATCCTTAGGGTTTTGCAGACGCCGAAATCCGATAAAATCGTGTGTGATAGCGTTGCCATTGTAGACGATATTAATAATTTTATCGTTTGCATTCTTGAATGCATCGTGCACGATACAAAGAAGAAACTGTGTGACATAGGCTATCCATCACACACACTTTTTATGTGCAAAACTTTTGCACAAGGTGGCATTGCAAACAGTTTACAGGAGGAAGTCATGTGTGATTGTTCATTGATCCAATACGTTTTCTCGCTAGAAACTGTGTGCGTTGTCTTAGGCCATCACCCATGGTGGTTTCTCAATAACCGTTTGCAATAGAAGAACCTAATTATCAGGCTAATTGGTCTATTGTTAATAATCCATTTATTAACCAAATTGACATTTCATATTAGGAACACAATATATTTCATCGTATTAAGGAACCAGGATTTCGTAATTGAAATTAGAGTGCAAGATCATGTAACTTCAGCACTCAGTTACACCATATATAGGCATATAGCTAGCTACCCTATTACACAACTACACCAGCACCAAGTTTCATATGCAACATCTATAATCTTTGTAAATTAGCATCATAGATGGTAGATAGACAGATGAATTTCATCTAGAAAACTGCTGGAGCGAAAGGCAAATATTGAGCCTTCATTGTTGTTGAAGGTCTTTCAAACTTTAGGCTAGTGCATGGGGATGATTGACCGTCCATCCTTCGCCCTCTTGAGGAATACTTCAAGATTATACTATATGAATACCTTCCTCGCCTCCTAGCCATACTCGTGGTTTGAGAGGTAATCATCAGTGAACTGCTTTGGAAAGGCCTCAATACAAGGATATGCATAAATATCTTCTCTAGATTTGAAATGGTGCAAAGGAATAAAAAAGACAAGGTATAATAATTAGTAGCATCATGTAGTGCACTGATGTCTTTTTCATTGCGGAGACAAAGACATGTACTTTTTGGTCGCTAGTTTCTTTTTCCTAACAATCTTTCTGAGATTCTTGACTTGACTGATATTCATGGACAACTCATTTCCCTAGATGCAAAAAGGGTTGAATAGTAGGTCAAAACCTGTGATAGCAGGACCTACATGTGCGAGACCAAATTGTTAAAAACCTAAATATTAGAATGGTTTCTACACTTGCACAATAATGTGCTACTACTAAAGAAAGGACTATGCATGTGCAAACCTCGATTGTACACCTTAGTGCTTCCCATTTTTTCCGTGCAACACATGTAAGGTTGTAATTGATCAGATTAAGTGAGGGTTTCCATGCTATCAATAAAATATGTTGATGAAAACTAAACACGTTGCAGATTCAATAGATTAATTTGAGTCACATGGAAAAGCCATTTATCCAAAACAAGCATGATTAAGAACTAGGAAACGTAGCAATTGTATATGTATCTCATGTATTAAGTTCAACCAAATTCGATTTATTCCTCACATGCATAACAATACAAAATTGTACACACAACAATTCGACATCGCATTGCAGAATTGAACCAAGCAGTTTACTAAACACCACAACAAATGAACCAAACATTAACTAAGCACCACATTGTGCAATATAACATACTCCTAATACAAGATCAGATAGTTAACCAAACCAAGCGTGCTTAAAAACTTGGAAGATCCTATATCAATTGTATTTGTTTCTCATGTATTTAGTACAACCAAATTTTATTTATTTCTCATATGGTAGACAATAAAAAAATGCACCAACAACAATTGAACATCGCATTGAAGAATTGAACTAAACAGTTAACTAAATAGCACAAGTAATGAATCACACATTAACTAAGCACCACATTGCACAATATATAACATACTAGAAGATGAGATAGTTAACCAAACCAAGCATGCTTAACAATTGTAAATATAGCAATTGTATTTGCTTCTCATGTATTTAATACAACCAATTTTTTTATTTATTTACACATGGTAGACAATAAAAAATGCACCAACAACAATTGGGCATAGCATTGAATAACTGAACCAAACAGTTAACTAAACAACACAAAAAATGAATGAAACATTAAGTGAGCACCACATTGCACAATATATAGCATACTACAAGATCACATAGTTAACCATACCAAGCATGCTTGACAACTTGAATATATAGCAATTGTATTTGTTTCTCAGGTATTTTGTATAACCAAATTCGATTTATTTCTCACATGGAAGAGGAAAAAAAATTGCACGCACAAGAATTGAACATCACATTGCAGAATTGAACCAAATAGTTAAGTGAACTCGACAACAAATTAAGCAAACAGTTAATAAGTGAGCACCCACAAGAATTTTGTTCAGTTCAATACATATAGAACATATACACTAGAGGATCAGATTGCATGGTAAAAGTACATAGGACAATTCGCTAGAATTTGTTAAGGCAAGGCAGGAGCAGCACATGCAATGAGTAAACTGAGCATGATTAACCGGCGTAGCTATTTAACTGAACATAGGTCCTTATAGTGAGATAATAAGACAAGCTACACCTCATTATCAAAGATATAGATGATGATTGGCTCCTTGGACATGGAAAACGGAGACACCTCCACATCGTGCGTGACCTCCTCATAGTGGTGAGTTGACTGAGCCACTCCGGGCACCAACCTGTAGGATCTCGAGTTGAGGTAAGCACGAGCACGCTGAGAAAACACCTTGGAGTTTTCGTTGAAGGCACTGACCGTGGACTCAATAAAACACCACGAGATGTCTTTTAAAGCAGCCAACTGCATTGAGGCGTCGGTGCGTGAGCCGTCGATGGTGGCCTCGATGACGAGGTGCTCCTCCAATATCTAGGGGTCGGCATGAATGGTAGCCATCATTACCTCATACGCGTTGTGGCCCCGATTTGCTTCTCTGCTGCCAAATTCTCCTTGAGCTCCTAGCTATACTGCGTGCACCATAGCTTAGGGAAGTGCTTATTTGGAGTAGGGTCGGTGATTTGGGTGGAAGGTGTCGCACCGGCGGTCAGGACATGTGGGATGTAGAAGCAAGAGGAGGATGGGTCAGTGTGGATTACCTGCCTGGATCGATGAGGCCGAGCAGCTTGAAGGAGGGTCGTTGGCAAGAAGGCAGCGATGAAAGCAAGGAGTGAAGGGTTGAACTTGTAAAGGAAGGGAAAAATAGGGGAAATGTGGCTTTTGGTATGGGGAAGGGGCAGGGAGGTAGATATTTTTGCGGAAGCCGAAAAGTTTGGCTCGGTGAAGCAAAAAAACCGGCACGCGAAGTGTCATCACACATGGTACTGTGGACGATATGTGAACATAAAAAATGTTTCATATAGCTTACCCCGTGTGTGATGAGTTTGAATGTGCAAATTTTGGTCTGAATTTCCTTGGTTATGTTTTTCGAGGTTTATTTTGACATTTTTATACATTGTAACTGAGTTTCTACTCATTTATGTGGATAATTCAAATTTGAACTCTAGGCACATGCTCTTGTGCTTATAAATGGGTTTAAAAATCAAATGTGTGTCCTTGGTTGGATGCTTACTTAGGTCCCAAACAAGAAATGAGAATGAATGTCAAACACCTCGTACCGTCGCTTGGCCGCAAACATTGAGATACATGGTTATAAAATTCAAGTATATCTAAAACTCGTATGAAATTCAGAAACTTGGCATGCTATCATGGAACATACATCAACATGTTGTGGTAAAAAGTTTGTCCCATTTGGGGTAGGTTTGGGTATAAGCTTCTCACAAACCTGAGCTTCGCACAACAAGCCGCATCGTTCTGGTAGGGAATGTGCCTCCTTCGTGGATGAAACGATATTAGTTGCCTCTTCTTTCTTTCATTTTTAGTGGCAACATAGAGCAACATGAGTGTGTCGTTAAAATTTACAATTTTTCGTGGTTCGTTTGGACATTTTTATACATTAACTAAGGTTTCTACGCATTTTATGTGCATAACTCAAATTTGAACTATATGCACATGCTCCAGTGTAGAAAAAAGGTTAAAAAATGAAATGTTTGTATTTGCGTGCATGCTTAGGTCCCATGCAAGAAATGGGAACGAAGTTCAAACACCTCGGGATCCTGCCTCGGTACCAAACATTGAGATACTTGGTTTTAAAATTCTAGTAAATCAAAAACTCATCTGGAATTCATGAAACATGACATGCTATCATTGAAAGGCATCAACATGATGTGGTAAAAAGTTTCTCCCATTTGGGTAGGTTTGGGTATAAGCTTCTCACAAACCAGAGCTTCTCACAACAACCCTCGTGGTTCTGGTAGGGAATGTGCCTCCTTCGGGTATGAAATGATATGTTGTCACATCCCAAGTTGCACCTTGCTAGCCATTGCATATTCATGCATGAACTTTAAATTCAAATGAATTTGAATTGAGGTATGATCAAGCCTCACAAAGAATTTTGTCAAATGACCAAGATAAAAATTACTTCAAACAACTCCAAGAAAATGTTGATGTTGTTCTGTGAATATTTTGGCAAAAGTAAAAACTTAAACCAATATTTTTGGAGTCAGAGAAATATATATATTCAGAATTTGAATTAATCCAATAAATTTTTGCATTGGATCTATAAGTATTATAAATAGTTTTATAGGTCCTAAAATTTCTGAAAGGGTTCAAGTGGCCCTCAATATATTCCAAAAGCCACATAAATATTTTCAGAGGGTTTTCAAATGATTTAGTTTTTAAATAAAATTAAAAGAGAATAAGAGAAATAAAAAATAGAAAAGAAAAGGAGAGGAAAGAAATTACCTGGCGCTCACCTGGCCCACAAGAGGCCCAGCCCACCAAGGGCAGGGTCGTCTTCTTCCTCTGCCTTCTAGCAGAGGAGAGACTGAGCATGGCGGCCACCTCCACATCCTGCTTCACCGTGGTAGCCTCCCCTCGCCTCCAACCGCGCAAGAACGAGGACCCCATCTTCCTTATCCTCTCCTCCTCTCCATCTCTCCCATGCTCTCTTCTTCCTCCCACCATTGACGAGCTCGAGCTCGAGCTCGCCGCGGCCCCCTCCGGCCCTGCTAGTCTTCCTCGACCTGCCCATCGACTCCGCAACGACGAAACGCCCCCTGCTCAAAGAATCGAACCGGAGCCCCCCACAACGTTGTCATTGCCGTTGTTCCCAACTCCGGCCACCGGAGATTCTTCGCGCCGATTCGTCGGCTAGAGGATGACCCCGACCTCTCCGTTGCCTAAATTGGCTCCGCCGTGAGCTTCTCCGTAGATTCCCCATGCTCCCCTTCTCCTCTCACGCGCCGTAGCCGTTGCTCCACCACGGCCGAACCCAGCCGCTGGTTAGGCTCATCGCCGGTGCCTCTCCGGCCACCTCTGAGCCCATCAAGACCCCACGCGATGTGGCGCTTCCCTCGCATGCCATAGCTATAATCCACGCGATGATCCGAGCTCTCCAGCACCGTTTCTATGATCTCGGGCGACCCTCCGCCGTGGATTTGATCGTCGTCGGCCAGGCTCCGGGAGCCCCTGACGTGGACGGTAGTTAGCCACTAACCACCTCCACCAGATCCACTGACTGCGGGCCCCAGGGCTGGTCAAAGCCCTGGTTAAGGCCGGCCAGCGCGGGATTAACCCGTGGGTCACTAATCAGTGGCCCCCATAGGTCAGTTTGACCTGGCCCGGCTGGTTTGACCTGATGACGTAGAGCTGACGCAATAAATGGGTTTTCTGATATAAAACTAATTCCAGAAAATGCTGAAAACTTTGAAAAATCATAGAAAATAAAATATAACTTCAAATTAAATAAATAATATATGGAAAAATATGAGAAAAATACAAGAAATCTGTTTATGGCATTTTCATGCATGTTACAACAACGATTGTCATCTGTTTTGTATAAATCATATAAATGCAATTTAAATATTCATATATGGAGTTTGAATTTGAACCTTAGGTTCAAACTAACTTCATTTAATCCTTATGTTAGATGCATTAGCTCAATCAACAGTATATTGCCATGTCATGATCATGCATCATAGTGTTGCATTTTCGTGAAATAAATATTGTTCTTTTCCTGTTTGCCGGTGTTGGTTCCCCCTCGGTAGACGATGGTTCTGACGATGTGATCGTTGACATTGATGAAGACTCATTGCTATCTTCAGAACTGTCAGGCAAGCAAACCCCCCCCCCTTGAACATTTCGATAAAATCCTACTCTCTCGCTCATGTTCTCTTTTACATCATTAGGACAACAGTGATTCAACTTTTATTTATTCTCGGCAGTTGAACTCATTCCTCTGCATGACCTGGTTTTGCCACAGTAAATAGTTGAAACCACTTAGCATGAGTGGCAATTTCTTGAGCCTTGATGTTCTAATCATCCATGCTTGCTTACTGTGCCTGCTATGCTTAGAGTTGCGTCGGGTCTGATCCATCTGGACGATGAATCAGAATGGTTGTGTTCATGCCCCACAGTGTGAGAGTAAACGTGTGAACCTGATTTGGTAAAGGTACCGATGAGAGGTTGTGTAGGAGTACATGGCCGGTTGTCTCATTGGGACCGTCCTTAAGAACGGAGTCATGTGTATGTTATCCAAGACTAGCTACTACCAAACATTGGGATCCTTAATTGACTCTCTCGGCTTATTAATCACCTAGATCTCTGTCCAGGAGTTGCAACTAGTTTCTGGTGTTTGTAGGACATGCTAGTAGTCTACCGAGTGGCACCCCATATAGGTGGGCTTGGGACAGACTAGGCATCGTGGCCCGGTGTACCAAGCGTAGTACCATCCGTCGAGGTGGGCTTGAGAACCCTGTACACATCGTTTGGGGTCCTAGAGGAAACTTCGGCTGAACTTCCTTGCGGGTTCAATCTCAAATAGGCGATAAACCTAGACTAGAGTCTGGTGTGGTTAGTTAGGTCGTGGTTGACGCCCATGCCAATGCTTCCGCTTGAAGGTTGCCGAGATGGATGACGTGCATATGGTGATAAGTGGTGAGAGCGTGTGTGAAGAAGTACAACCCTACAGTGTAATCTAATATATTCGAATAGCCGCGTCCGTGGATATGGACTACTTGGAAACTTATATGGTCATAGACAACTTGAATGGATACTATAAAATATTCAAGATAAGTGTGAGTGCTATGGATGGCATTCCCGTAGGGAGACGAGAGTGGATCCATAGTGGTGTATTGAATTGGTGAATATGTGGACTCGTGTGCACTGTCCCACCTCAAAGAAAGTATTTGTAGACGTAGTATAGGTTAGCCAAGATTCAAAGCTGGCTTGCTGCAGCCAAACCCCACAATCCCTTCATTGATACTGATGCATATGTAGATAGTTCTAACATAAGTCTTGCTGAGTACATTTGTACTGACGTTTGCTTATTTATGTTTTTGCAGAGAAAACATTAGTTTCACTATTGGTTCTACACGATGTGATCGACGTTGACCAGAATAGCTTGGGAATCCCAGACAGAGGTTTGGTTCCTTTGGTAGGGTCATTGTAGCTTTCCAGGCCCCTCCAGCCATTTTAGTAGATGTCTGTACCCAGACATGTTTTACCTCCGCTCGATGCTTGTATGACTTCAGTGTTGGGTCATGTAACCCCTGTTTGTAATATCATACTATGTTGACTCTTATGAGTTTTTAATAAATGCTTGAGTCATAGAGTTATGTTGTGATGCCATGTTGTATATACACATATTGTGCATATTGTGTGTATGTTTGAAATGCATTGGCATGTGTGGGATTCGACACCTAGTTGTGCGCATTTAGTAGTACTCTTTACGGGGAAATGCCTCTTTGTGCTTCCATCGAGCCCTGGTAGCTTGCTACTGCTCCGGACACATCGATTGACCGGCATGTATCCTTTGCTGTTGTGTCTGTCCCCTCGGGGAAATGTCACGCGGTGTAATGGAGTCCTTGTAGCTTGCTATGACTCATCTACACACGTTGTTGACCGACACCTACTTTGCTGGGTTATGTATGCTTGTCCCTGTACGGATGTACCACTTGGGATTATAAATACTTATGTCGACCTGGGTTCTTTGTTGTTTGAATGCTAGCGACACATTCATATACGTGAGCCAAAAGACGCAAATGGTCCCGGCCAAGGTAAGGTGGCAGCCGTAGAGTTTAACGTGCGTGAGGCCACAAAGTGATGTGATGTGTTACATGCTGGGTTCTTATGACTTAGGATCGGAGTCCCGACATATGTGTTGCCTCTTCTTGCTTTCAAATTTGTTCCTAGTGGCAACATAGAGTAATATGAGTGTCCTGTTAAAATTTGGAATTTTCCGGGCTTCGTTTGGATATTTTTCAATGTTAACTATGTTTTCTAGGCATTTTATGTGCATAATTCAAATTTGTACTATATGCACATCCTCTAGTGTAGAAAAAGAGTTGAAAACTCAAATGTGTGTCCATGCGTGCATTTTTGGTCCCATGCAAGAAATGGGAATAAAGTTCTAACACCTCGACATCCTACCTCGGCCGCAAACATTGAGATACTTGGTTTTAAAATTCTAGTAAATCGAAAACTCGTCTGGAATTTATGAAACTTGGCATGCTATAATTGAACGGGATCAACATGATGTGGTAATAAGCTTGTCCCATTTGGGGCAGGTTTTGGTATAAGCTTATCACAAACGAGAGCTTCTCACAACAAGCCTCATGGATCCGATAGGGAATGTGCCTCCTTCATGGATGAAACAATATGTGTTGCCTCTTCTTGCTTTAATTTTTTTCCTTGTGGCAACATAGAGCAATATGAGTGTCTTGTTAAAATTTAGGAATTTTTTGAGTATCGTTTGGACATTTTTATACATTAACTGAATTTTAAATTGGAACTACATGCATATGCTCAAGTGCATAAAAATGGGTTGGAAAATAAAATGTGTGTCCTTGGGTTCATGCTTAGGGCCCATGCAAGAAATGTAAATGAACTTCAAACACCTCGGCATCGTGCCTCGACCAGGACACTTGGTTTTGAAATTCTAGTAAATCCAAAACACGTCCGAAATTCATGAAACTTGGCATGCTATCACAAAATGGCACCCGACAAGATCTTGTATTTTTCGTATCTAATTTGAGAGTAGGCGCACTTGAATAAACAACCAACAAAGGCATTTTTAAACAAAATGTTGCCACCTTATCATATCAAATGTTTCTATAATTTAAATCGTGTGTGTTCTGTTAACCATTCACATGATGCACGTGTCACACTTTTAATGGCTATGAGGTGTCCTGCGAACAACATCTTGAGTAGACGGGATGCGTGCAAGGGAAATGTGTCGCGTAGGCTTTTTGCAGCTCTTCATCACAAATGATTTAGACACAACACCCCATGCAAAGCGAGAGCTACGGTCCGTCCCCAGAAGCTAACCTAAAATTTGCCACGTAGGATTTGTGCATCTCTTCGTGGCAAATAGTTTAGATTGAAGATGGTATGTAAAGGGAGAGCAATGGTTCCTTCGCCTCTAAGCTAAGAGATAATCTGGCACGTAGGATTGGTACACCCCTTGAACGCAAACGGGTTGGCAAGATTTGCATCTGTCATATTGGGTGTATTGCCATTTGTGAAACTGGAAAGATTGACAGTTGTCGATCTAGTAACATTTCCCTTTGTTAACCTTGTAACAGTGCCATTTGTCAAAATTTGCACATAAAAATCACCAGCACTATCTAATTCTTGTAACTAAAATTCGGTAAGTAGATATTTCATTTATAGATTAAGCAGACATTCTTTATACAAACAGTTCAACTCGACAGCTGAACCGACCAAATTTTCCCCAATTGTCGCCAACCACGTATTGAAATAGCTAGTTCAACTATATATACTAGCTAATTTTAGTATGTTCTACAATTCAACCAGATCTATAGTCATATGAACTAAACATAATAGCCCCTAAATACTACTACTATGGAGGGGCTTTCTACTACGTCCAGCAGCCTCTTCTCTACCGAGCACGCTTAGCAAGAGGCAGAGGAGGCGGAGCCTAGCGACGAGCTAGATAACTGGAATATGGTGCGTTCCCCTGCTCCACCTTTAGCGACGCTCACCTCGAACACCCTCTGCCACTCCAAACGACCAATCTCGAAGTGGTAGGACTCCTCGTAGATCTTCTCATTCCTCACCTATGTGACAACGTGTGTTGTAGCCACGATGGCAGTAAGACTCTTTGCATGCTTGACCAAGCGCGCTGTGATAGCCTGGCTTATTAGGGATGATAGACTACTCATATCAATAAGGAATTCCTTCTTTTTCGCGAGCCCATTTGAACAGAACTCCTAGGTTAAGCGTGCTCAGCTTGGAGTAGTTCTAGGATGGGTGACCGACCGGGTGCGCAGAAAAGACTAGTATTGATATATGAGGCCAGTCTAGATCCTGCCAGGAGTAACGACCGCCGGCGGGTGTGTCCGGGGCGTTACAAGTTTGGTATCAGAGCCGACCTTCACAGTTACATGGATGTTTGCGGATAGGTGTGCGGTCATGTTGTTCATGACGTTTGTGACCCGTCGTGGCACACGGCATGGTACATGTACTGGACTGGATGCACAGAGATTTGTACCAAGAGGGAATGCTCCTGTGGCCCAACGAGGTTTTTGGTTTATCTGAGTGGTGGTGTATGTGATAGCCTGGCTTATTAGGGATGATAGACTACTCATATCAATAAGGCGTTACAAGTTTGGTGTCAGAGCCGACCCTCGCGGTTACATGGATGTTTGCGGACATGTGTGCAGTCATGTTGTTCATGACGTTTGTGACCCGTCGTGGCACACGGCATGGTACATGTACTGGACTAGATGCACAGACGTTTGTACCAAGAGGGAACGCTCCTGTGGCCCGACGAGGACGTCGGTTCCTCTGAGTGGTGGTGTATGTGATAGCCTGGCTTATTAGGGATGATAGACTATTCATATCAATAAGGAATTCCTTCTTTTCCGGGAGCCCATTCGAACAGAACTCCTAGGTTAAGAATGCTCAGCTTGGAGTAGTTCTAGGATGGGTGACACAACCGGGAAGTTGATCCCGGGTGCGCATGAGTGAGGACAAAGTGCGTAGAAAAGACCAGTATTGATATGTGAGGCCAGTCTAGATCCTGCCAGGAGTAACGACCACCGGCGGGTGTGTCCGGGGTGTTACACGCTCCTCCTCCTCCTGCAAGAACTTGATGTAACATGCAATGTCAGTGATGCACATGTGGGGCTCCACCTCCCTCCTTCGAGCGGTGGTGGCGTAGCGGGTGATGACCCCCATGATCGATGGTAGGCAGACGGCCACGGTGGCGACGATGGGGTGGCGGCCACGACCATCACCTCTCGCCTTTGGGCCGCGGTGGCGGAGCGGGTGATGGACATGGTAGCCGACAATGGTGTGGAGGCTACTATGGCCACCTCCCGCCTTCCGGCCGTGTTGGCGGAGTAGGCGATTGCCCCGGCTTTCGATGGTGGAGTGGTGTGTTGGAATTATGCCCTAGAGGCAATAATAAATATAGTTATTATTATAATTCCTGTATCAAGATAATCGTTTATTATCCATGCTATAATTGTATTGAATGAAGACTCATTTACTTGTGTGGATACATAGACAAAACACCGTCCCTAGCAAGCCTCTAGTTGGCTAGCCAGTTAATCAAAGATAGTCAGTGTCTTCTGATTATGAACAAGGTGTTGTTGCTTGATAACTGGATCACGTCATTAGGAGAATCACTTGATGGACTAGACCCAAACTAATAGACGTAGCATGTTGATCGTGTCATTTTGTTGCTACTGTTTTCTGCATGTCAAGTATTTGTTCCTATGACCATGAGATCATATAACTCACTGACACCGGAGGAATGCTTTGTGTGTATCAAACGTCGCAACGTAATTGGGTGACTATAAAGATGCTCTATAGGTATCTCCAAAGGTGTTAGTTGAGTTAGTATGGATCAAGACTGGGATTTGTCACTCCGTGTGACGGAGAGGTATCTCGGGGCCCACTCGGTAATACAACATCACACACAAGCCTTGCAAGCAATGTGACTTAGTGTAAGTTGCGGGATCTTGTATTACGAAACGAGTAAAGAGCCTTGCCGGTAAACGTGATTGAATTAGGTATACGGATACTGACGATCGAATCTCGGGCAAGTAACATACCGTAGGACAAAGGGAATGACATACGGGATTATATGAATCCTTGCCACTGAGGTTCAAACGATAAGATCTTCGTAGCATATGTAGGATCCAATATGGGCATCCAGGTCCCGCTGTTGGATATTGACCGAGGAGTCTCTCGGGTCATGTCTACATAGTTCTCGAACCCGTAGGGTCTGCACACTTAAGGTTCGACGTTGTTTTATGCGTATTTGAGTTATATGGTTGGTTACCGAATGTTGTTCGGAGTCCCGGATGAGATCACGGACGTCACGAGGGTTTCCGGAATGGTCCAGAAACGAAGATTGATATATAGGATGACCTCATTTGATTACCGGAAGGTTTTCGGAGTTACCGGGAATGTACCAGGAATGACGAATGGGTTCCGGGAGTTCACCGGGGGGGGCAACCCACCCCGGGGAAGCCCATAGGCCTTGAGGGTGGCGCACCAGCCCTTAGTGGGCTGGTGGGACAGCCCAAAAGGGCCCTATGCGCCTAGGAAGGAAAATCAAAGAGAAAGGAAAAAAAAAGGAGGTGGGAAGGGAAGGAAGGACTCCCACCCACCAAACCAAGTCCAACTCGGTTTGGGGGGAGCCTTCCCCCCTTGGCTCGGCCGACCCCCTTGGGGCTCCTTGAGCCCCAAGGCAAGGTCCCCTCCCTCCCACCTATATATACGGAGGTTTTAGGGATGATTTGAGACGACTTTGCCACGGCAGCCCGACAACATACCTCCACGGTTTTTCCTCTAGATCGCGTTTCTGCGGAGCTCGGGCGGAGCCCTGCTGAGACAAGGTCATCACCAACCTCCGGAGCGCCGTCACGCTGCCGGATAACTCTTCTACCTCTCCGTCTCTCTTGCTGGCTTAAGAAGGCCTAGATCATCGTCGAGCTGTACGTGTGCTCAACGCGGAGGTGTCGTCCGTTCGGTACTAGATCGTGGGACTGATCGCGGGATTGTTCGCGGGGCGGATCGAGGGACGTGAGGACGTTCCACTACATCAACCGCGTTCACTAACGCTTCTGCTGTATGGTCTACAAGGGTACGTAGATCACTCATCCCCTCTCGTAGACGGACATCACCATGATAGGTCTTCGTGCGCGTAGGAAATTTTTTGTTTCCCATGCGACGTTCCCCAACAGTGGCATCATGAGCTAGGTTCATGCGTAGATGTCTTCTCGAGTAGAACACAAAAGTTTTTGTGGGAGGTGATGTGCGTTTTGCTGCCCTCCTTAGTCTTTTCTTGATTCCGCGGTATTGTTGGATTGAAGCGGCTTGGACCGACATTACTCGTACGCTTACGAGAGACTGGTTTCATCGCTACGAGTAACCTCGTTGCTCAAAGATGACTGGCAAGTGTCGGTTTCTCCAACTTTAGTTGAATCGGATTTGACCGAGGAGGTCCTTGGATGAGGTTAAAGAGCAACTCATATATCTCCGTTGTGGTGTTTGCGTAAGTAAGATGCGATCCTACTAGATACCCGTGGTCACCATGTAAAACATGCAACAACAAAATTAGAGGACGTCTAACTTGTTTTTGTAGGGTATGATTGTGATGTGATACGGCCAACGATGTGATGTGATATATTGGATGTATGAGATGATCATGTTGTAATAGTTAATATCGACTTGCACGTCAATGGTACGGCAACCGGCAGGAGCCATAGGGTTGTCTTTATACTAACGTTTGTGCTTGCAGATGCGTTTACTATTTTGCTAGGATGTAGCTTTAGTAGTAATAGCATGAGTAGCACGACAACCCCAATGGCGACACGTTGATGGAGATCATGGTGCGGCGCCGGTGACAAGAAGATCGTGCACGTGCTTTGGTGATGGAGATCAAGGAGCACGAGATGATGGCCATATCATGTCACTTATGAATTGCATGTGATGTTAATCCTTTTATGCACCTTATTTTGCTTAGAACGACGGTAGCATTATGAGGTGATCTCTCACTAAAATTTCAAGACGAAATTGTGTTCTCCCCGACTGTGCACCGTTGCTACAGTTCGTCGTTTCGAGACACCACGTGATGATCGGGTGTGATAGACTCAACGTTCACATACAACGGGTGCAAAACAGTTGCGCACGCGGAACACTCGGGTTAAGCTTGACGAGCCTAGCATGTGCAGACATGGCCTCGGAACACATGAGACCGAAAGGTCGATCATGAATCATATAGATGATATGATTAGCATAGGGATGCTTACAACTGAAACTATACTCGACTCACGTGATGATCGGACTTGAGTTAGTGTAAGTGGATCATGAACCACTCAAATGACTGGAGAGATGTACTTTTTGAGTGGGATTTTAGCGCATAATTTGATTAAGTTAAACTCTAATTATCTTGAACGTAGTCTAAGTCCACTTTGGATATATTTGTGTTGTAGATCATGGCTCACGCGTCAGTCACCCTGAATTTTAATACGTTCCTAGAGAAAGCTAAGTTGAAAGATGATGGAAGCAACTTTGTAGACTGGGCTCGTAATCTTAAGCTAATCTTACAAGCTGGGAAGAAGGATTATGTCCTTAATGCTGCGCTAGGAAATGAACCACCCGCTACGGCTGATCAGGATGTTAGGAACGCTTGGTTAGCGTGTAAGGAGGACTACTCATTAGTTCAATGTGCAGTCTTGTATGGCTTAGAACCGGGACTTCAACGTCGCTTTGAGAGTCATGGAGCATTTGAGATGTTCCAGGAGTTGAAGTTTATCTTTCAGAAGAACGCCCGGATCGAGAGGTATGAGACCTCCGATAAATTCTATGCTTGCAAGATGGAGGACAACTCGTCTGTCAGTGAACATGTGCTCAAAATGTCTGGGTACTCAAACCGTCTAGCTGAGCTAGGGATTGAACTCCCGCAAGAAGCTATCACTGACAGAATCCTTCAATCACTGCCGCCAAGCTATAAAAGCTTTGTGTTGAACTACAACATGCAAGGGATGAACAAGTCTCCCGGCGAGTTGTTTGCGATGCTGAAAGTCGCAGAGTCTGAACTCCGTAAAGAGCATCAAGTGTTGATGGTGAATAAGACCACTAGTTTCAAGAGAAACGGCAAAGGCAAGAAGGGTAATTCAAGGAGGGGAGACAAGCTTGTTGCCAATCCGACGAAGAAACCCAAAGCTGGACCTAAGCCTGAAACAGAGTGTTACTATTGCAAGGGTATGGGTCACTGGAAGCGCAATTGCCCCAAGTATCTGGCAGATAAGAAGGCGGCCAAAGAAAAATCAGGTATATTTGATATACATGTTATTGATGTGTACTTAACCGTCTCTCGTAGTAGTGCCTGGGTATTCGATATCGGTTCTGTTTCTCATATTTGCAACTCGAAACAGGAACTACGGAATAGACGAAGGCTGGCGAAAGATGAAGTGACGATGCGCGTAGGAAATGGTTCCAAGGTTGATGCAATCGCCGTCGGCACAGTTTCACTTCATTTACCGTCAGGATTAGTGATGAACTTAAATCATTGTTATTTAGTGCCTGCATTGAGCATGAACATTATATCTGGATCTTGTTTATTGCGAGATGGTTACTCTTTTAAGTCAGAGAATAATGGTTGTTCTATTTCTATGAGTAACATCTTTTATGGTCATGCACCTAATGTGAGAGGATTGTTCATATTGAATCTTGATAGCGATACACATATACATAACATTGAGACCAAAAGAGTTAGAGTTAACAATGATAGCACCATATTTTTGTGGCACTGCCGCTTGGGTCATATTGGTGTAAAGCGCATGAAGAAACTCCATGCCGATGGACTTTTGGAGTCACTTGACTTTGATTCACTTGACACGTGCGAACCATGCCTCATGGGCAAGATGAGTAAAACTCCGTTCTCCGGAACAATGGAGCATGCAAGTGACTTGTTGGAAATCATACATACCGATGTGTGTGGTCCGATGAGCGTAGAGGCACGCAGCAGATATCATTATTTTCTCACCTTCACTGACGATTTGAGTAGATATGGTTATGTCTACTTAATGAAGCACAAGTCCGAAACATTTGAAAAGTTCAAGCAATTTTAGAGTGAAGTTGAAAATAATCGTAACAAGAAGATCAAGTTCCTACGGACTGATCGTGGGGGTGAATATCTGAGTTTCGAGTTTTGTGCTCACTTAAGACAATGTGGAATTGTTTCACAGTTGACACCGCCTTGAACACCACAGCGTAATGGTGTGTCCGAACGTGGTAATTGTACTTTATTAGAGATGGTGCGGTCTATGATGTCTCTTACCGATTTGCCGTTATCGTTTTGGGGTTATGCATTAGAAACGGCTGCATTCACTTTAAATAGGGCACCATCAAAATCCGTTGAGACGACACCATATGAACTGTGGTATGGCAAAAGGCCAAAGTTGTCGTTTCTTAAAGTTTGGGGATGTGATGCTTATGTCAAAAAGCTTCAGCCTGAAAAGCTGGAACCCAAAGCGGAAAAGTGCATCTTCATAGGCTACCCAAAAGAGACAGTTGGGTACACCTTCTATCTCAAATCCGAGGGCAAAGTGTTTGTTGCTAAAAATGGAGCTTTTCTCGAGAAAGAGTTTCCCTCGAGAGAATTGAGTGGGAGGAAGATAGAACTTGACGAGGTTGTCGAACCTCTCATCCCTCTAGATGGTGACGCAGGGCAAGGGGAAACCTCTGTCATTGCGACGCCGGTTGAGGAGGTAGTTAATGATGTTGATCATGAAACTCCAGTTCAAGTTTCTGTCGAACCAGGCAGGTCGACGAGATCACGTGCTGCTCCAGAGTGGTACGGTAATCCCGTCTTAACGATCTTGTTGTTAGACAACAATGAACCTACAAATTATGAAGAAGCAATGGTGGGCCCAGATTCCAACAAATGGCTAGAAGCCATGGAGTCCGAGATAGGATCCATGTATGAGAACAAAGTGTGGACTTTGGAGGTACTACCTGAGGGCCATAAGGCTATTTCGGAACAAATGGATTTTTAAGAAGAAGACGGACGCTGACGGCAATGTGACCGTTTATAAAGCTCGGCTTGTGGCAAAAGGTTTTTTGCAAGTTCAAGGAATTGACTACGATGAGACATTCTCACCCGTAGCGATGCTTAAGTCCGTCAGAATCATGTTAGCAATAGCTGCATTTTTCGATTATGAAATCTGGCAGATGGATGTCAAAACGGCGTTCCTTAACGGTTTCCTTAAGGAAGAGTTGTATATGATGCAGCCCGAAGGTTTTGTCGATCCTAAGAATGCTAACAGGGTGTGCGCTCCAGCGATCCATTTATGGACTGGTGCAAGCATCTCGGAGTTGGAACAAGCGCTTTGATGAGGTGATCAAAGCGTTTGGGTTTATACAAGTGGTTGGAGAATCTTGTATTTACAAGAAAGTGAGTGGGAGCTCTGTGGCGTTTCTAATATTATATGTGAATGACATATAGCTGATTGGAAACAACGTAGAGCTTTTGGAGAGCATAAAGGGTTACTTGAATAAAAGTTTCTCTATGAAGGACCTAGGAGAAGCTGCTTACATTCTAGGCATTAAGATCTACAGGGATAGATCAAAAGGCCTGATAGGATTTTCACAAAGCACATATCTTGATAAAGTTTTGAAAAGGTTCAAAATGGAACAGACCAAGAAGGGGTTCTTGCCAGTTTTACAAGGTACGAGATTGAGTAAGACTCAGTGCCCAGCAACTGATGAAGATAGAGAGCATATGCGCTCCGTCCCCTATGCTTCAGCCATAGGTTCTATCATGTATGCAATGTTGTGCACTAGACCGGATGTTAGCCTGGCCATAAGCATGATAGGTAGGTTCCAGAGTAATCCAGGAGTGGATCACTGGACAGCGGTCAAGAATATCCTGAAGTACCTGAAAAGGACTAAGGAGATGTTTCTCGTGTATGGAGGTGACGAAGAGCTCGCCGTAAAAGGTTACGTCGATGCAAGCTTTGACATAGATCCGGACGACTCTAAGTCGCAAACCGGATACGTATTTATTCTTAATGGGGTGCGGTAAGCTGGTGCAGTTCCAAGCAAAGCGTCGTAGCAGATTCTACATGTGAAGCAGAGTACATGGCTTCCTCGGAGGCCGCCAAGGAGGGTGTCTGGATGAAGCAATTCATGACGGATCTTGGAGTGGTGCCAAGCGCACTAAATCCAATAACCTTGTTCTGTGATAACACGGGTGCCATTGCCTTAGCAAAGGAACCACGGTTTCACAAGAAGACCAGACACATCAAACGACGCTTCAACCTCATATGCGACTACGTCGAAGAGGAGGACGTGAATATATGCAAAGTGCACATGGATCTGAATGTAGCAGACCCGCTGACTAAGCCTCTTCCACGGGCAAAGCATGATCAACACCAGAACTGTATGGGTGTTAGATTTATTACAATGTAATTCGCATGATGATGTGAGGGCTGGATTATTGACTCTAGTGCAAGTGGGAGACTGTTGGAATTATGCCCTAGAGGCAATAATAAATATAGTTATTATTATAATTCCTTTATCAAGATAATCGTTTATTGTCCATGCTATAATTGTATTGAATGAAGACTCATTTACATGTGTGGATACATAGACAAAACACCGTCCCTAGCAAGCCTCTAGTTGGCTAGCCAGTTAATCAAAGATAGTCAGTGTCTTCTGATTATGAACAAGGTGTTGTTGCTTGATAACTGGATCACGTCATTAGGAGAATCACGTGATGGACTAGACCCAAACTAATAGACGTAGCATGTTGATCGTGTCATTTTGTTGCTACTGTTTTCTGCGTGTCAAGTATTTGTTCCTATGACCATGAGATCATATAACTCACTGACACCGGAGGAATGCTTTATGTGTATCAAATGTCGCAACGTAACTGGGTGACTATAAAGATGCTCTACAGGTATCTCCGAAGGTGTTAGTTGAGTTAGTATGGATCAAGACTGGGATTTGTCACTCCGTGTGACGGAGAGGTATCTCGGGGCCCACTCGGTAATACAACATCACACACAAGCCTTGCAAGCAATGTGACTTAGTGTAAGTTGCGGGATCTTGTATTACGAAATGAGTAAAGTGACTTGCCGGTAAACGAGATTGAAATAGGTATACGGATACTGACGATCGAATCTCGGGCAAGTAACATACCGAAGGACAAAGGGAATGACATACGGGATTATATGAATCCTTGACACTGAGGTTCAAACGATAAGATCTTCGTAGAATATGTAGGATCCAATATGGGCATCCAGGTCCCGCTGTTGGATATTGACCGAGGAGTCTCTCGGGTCATGTCTACATAGTTCTCGAACCCGCAGGGTCTGCACACTTAAGGTTCGACGTTGTTTTATGCGTATTTGAGTTATATGGTTGGTTACCGAATGTTGTTCGGAGTCCCGGATGAGATCACGGACGTCACGAGGGTTTCCGGAATGGTCCGGAAACGAAGATTGATATATAGGATGACCTCATTTGATTACCGGAAGGTTTTCGGAGTTACCGGGAATGTACCGGGAATGACGAATGGGTTCCGGGAGTTCACCGGGGGGGCAACCCACCCCGGGGAAGCCCATAGGCCTTGAGGGTGGCGCACCAGCCCTTAGTGTGCTGGTGGGACAGCCCAAAAGGGCCCTATGCGCCTAGGAAAGAAAATCAAAGAGAAAGGAAAAAAAGAGGAGGTGGGAAGGGAAGGAAGGACTCCCACCCACCAAACCAAGTCCAACTCGGTTTGGGGGGCGGGAGCCTTCCCCCCTTGGCTCGGCCGACCCCCTTGGGGCTCCTTGAGCCCCAAGGCAAGGTCCCCTCCCTCCCACCTATATATACTGATGTTTTAGGGCTGATTTGAGACGACTTTTCCACGGCAGCCCGACCACATACCTCCACGGTTTTTCCTCTAGATCGCGTTTCCGCGGAGCTCGGGCGTAGCCCTGCTGAGACAAGGTCATCACCAACCTCCGGAGCGTCGTCACGCTGCCGAAGAACTCTTCTACCTCTCCGTCTCTCTTGCTGGATCAAGAAGGCCGAGATCGTCGTCGAGTTGTACGTGTGCTAAACGCGGAGGTGCCGTCCGTTCGGTACTAGATCGTGGGACTGATCGCGGGATTGTTCGCAGGGCGGATCGAGGGACGTGAGGACGTTCCACTACATCAACCGCGTTCACTAACGCTTCTGCTGTACGGTCTACAAGGGTACGTAGATCACTCATCCCCTCTCGTAGATGGACATCACCATGATAGGTCTTCGTGCGCGTAGGAAAATTTTTGTTTCCCATGCGACGTTCCCCAACATGGCGGCCACGGCGGCAGATGATGGGGTGGGGCAACAGCAGCCAGCAACAGTTGTCAACGGGAAGCGGTGGCGGAGCATGTGGTGGGTGTTGTGCGCACACCCAACAAGGATGCCACATGCACTATGCTACGCAAGGGACTACGCCGCCACCACGGTGTAACCTCCCAGCTGGAATTGTCCTCTATTGACGGCGGAGTGGCGGAGTAACGACTACGGACCGGTACCATTGGCGATTGTGGGATAAGCACACAAGATAAGTTACAGGGAGGCAGATGAAAATGCAACGCAGGACTCGCCGGCCAAGAGGATTTATATAGCAGGCCGGTAAGCATTAGGATTTTGGGGGATTTCACCGAGTCGGGCGGGAAGCTTGCGCGGCAAAGCGTGGGAACCTGTGCGCATGCGTGGGAATGGTCTCATCGACGATTCATGGGCACCACTTCCAGCCACCGCTCTGCGCGTTGATCAAGCTTGCGCTCGAAGCCGTCTGTGATTGGGGGGTCACTACTGACAAGACGTGCAAGCGGAGGACAAAGAAACATGTACACAAACAGTTAATAAAAAAAGTTTGTGATTTAGTGACCTACTACCTCCATGCTGGTTTATAAGTCCTCTTTGTATTTTTGTGCCCTATTTTGACTAGACATTTAACTAATAAAATATGAATGCATGTCGCCAAAGATTATATCGTTGGATTTGTATTTGAACATAGTTTCCAGTTATATTATTTTTATAATGTGCCGTGACGCCCACGATTTGATCGGACGCTAATCATACACGCAAATGCGTACGACCAAGCTCAAGGTCTCACGAGAAGATATCAAAACACAACTCTAGACATAAATAGAAACATACAAGCTTCATATTACAAGCCAGGGGCCTCGAGGGCTAGAATACAGAAGCTCGATAAACACACGAGTCAGCGAAAGCAACAAATATCTGAATACAGACATGAAACATGATAATGCCTTAGAGAAGGCTAGCACACAAGATACAACGATCGAACGAGGCGAGGCCTCCTGTCTGAGAACCTCCTAAACTACTCCTGGTCGTCAGCGGCCTCCACGTAGTAGTAGGTACAGTCGGGATAACAGTTGTCGTTGGGGCAATACGCCATCTCCCGGCTCCATCATCTGGTTCCAGCAACGGATCAAGGGGGGAAAGGGGGAGCAAAGCAACGGTGAGTACTCATCCAAAGTACTCGCAAGACTGACATCAGAACTATGCTAAGTTATGCATATGGATCAAAGGACGGGGTATATGTGGACTGACTGCGGAAATGCAAGAATAGAGAGAGGGGACTAATCCTATCGATGACTAGCATCTTCAGGGATCTTGCATCAATAGACGAGAGTAGAGCAAGTAACCCAGATATATAGTCATATTGTTACAACAAAATTAATTAAAGTCACGCCTAGATATTCTTCCTCGACTCCCTGCGACGAAGCAATCCTGAAGCAAACATTCCAATTAAGTAACAGTTCAAGTTGTATATGATCGGGGCACAACTCCAAATCGTCCTGCAATCGTGGACACGGCTATCCGAATAGTTAAATTTCATCCCTGCAGGGGTGCACCAAGTTTCCCATCACGCTTGGTAAAATCTGGCCAGACACAGGTTCCTCGGTCATGCCCGGCCTTAGAACATGACCACGTCGCAGCCCCACCTAGGCTCAACAGAAAAACCAATCCGTCGGTCTAAATCCATGGGCCCATCACCCTTTGTGCTCCTGCACATTGCGTGGGTGGCCGATGTCAGTCCTGGGACATCTTATACAAGAACGATGCTTATCCAGACCACTCGGGCGCGTGCCACGCCATTGTTGACGTCTGAAGAGTTTCTACTGATAACATGATGTTGAGTACCCATAACTTCTCCCATGTAGACGGTTAGTGCGAAAAGGTCTCCGACCAACCTAGATCAAATACCCAAATCCTTAGCATTTAAATTCACTCATCATCTCATCCATGTGGGAATCCACCGACAACACACCATTCAAGTTCCCAGTAGCACGGTCAAGTAATTGTGTGCTTGTAACATCAAAGGGATCCGAGGTATCACCCTCCATGGATTCCGAACGATGTAACCGTGAATGTGATCAGGGAGGTATCACCCTCGGTGGACCATACTTGATGGGTTGTATGACAAAGTCGTTATGGGAGGTGGTGAAGGGGGAATCACCCTCCAAGAACCATCTCCAGTCAACTGCACTACAACGCTAACATCGGAGTACGTAACGAGGTGTCACCCTCGTTACTCGGTAGTAGCTCTGCAGCGTTGTACAACTAAGGGGGTGTGAGTTCTGTGACGGGTCATGGCTCGTCGATCACATAATCGAGACTTGAGGAAAAATCAGGGGTAACTGGACTAAGGGTCAAATGGGATGACTACTCCACCTATACTAAACAGTTTTTAGGTGCAGTACAATAAAATATCATTTTATAAAAAATAGGCTATGCATTAGGTATAGGAGCTAACTACAACAGTTGAACAATTCTAATGCAAGCATGAGGGAGAAGGAATAGGTGATATAGGAATGATCGAGGAGAGGGGGGTTTCCTTGCCTTGTTGCTCTGCGGAAAAGGGCTGGTCATCAAGAGGGTAGTCATACCCGGAAGCAGCGTCAGTATCGGGGTCTACCGGAGAGAAGAGGTGGAAGAAAAAATAAGTATAACGCACAGATGAAACACTATGCATGAGATGGCAATATGTAGGGCTAGGCATGAGCTAACGCGGTATCATCCGTCGTAGACGGGTCGGAAAAATATGTGGTGATATTTCCCGGGTCTCTGGCTACTACCAGACCATCTAAATGGATGGACAAGTACCACGTTCACTATGCTAGGGATGCGTGACACACGAGCGAATAGCGTATTCGGGTTCGTCTCATTTTTCTGATCAACTTTAATCTACAAATTATTTTCATCCGGATTAAGGATTCTTTTATATTAATCTTTAAAGTTTTATTAATTATTTAGGAATTAAATAGGTTTAGTTAAATTTAATAATCATTAGTGACATCAGCATGTTGTCACTATGACATCAGCAATCAACTGTCCTGTTGACTCGTCAACTCTGACGAGTGGGTCCCATACGTGATAGACACATTTTTCTATTAGCGTTAACTAGCATTTAATCAGATTAATTAGGGTGGTTGGACCCACATATCATGTGTAGTTAGTATAAATTAATTAATTTAATTATTTTAATAGATTAGTTATTAACTAATTAGTCCTGGGTCCACATGTCATAGGCCACTAAGTTAACAACAGGTTAATTAACCTAACTAACCTTAATCTATCTAATTATTTAGTTGTTTCACTAATTAATTAATTTATCTAATTATTTAATTTAATTACTTATTTAGTTAGGTTCATTTATTTATTTACTTATTTTATAGGGGCGGCGCCACACGTCATTCTTAGGGGGTAATTGGCCCCCAAAATATCCAACCACACGGGGATTAATGCCCTGATTTTACAGGGTATGGACCGAGGGCCAGCTGAGGCATGGGCAGCGGCACCGTGGCCGGAGGAGGGCAGACGACAACGCAGGGTGACCGGAGGGCCGCTAGGGGTCGCAGCCACGACGGGAAGGGCCTAAGCGAGGCCCGTGCTGTGGGGCGGCTGGAGGCGCGGCATGGTGAGGGGCGAGGCCGGCGCGGCCAGGTTAGGGCGAGCCGACAGCGAGCGGGAGCAAGGCGGTGCGAGCTCGAAGTAGGGAGAGGGGGGGTCGGGGTCCGTCGGAGTGCGGACAGAGGGGAGCGGGTGGCGGACGGAGCTAGGGGAGGAGAGGGAGAAGGGGAGGATCCCCTATGTGGTCCTCACAACCGTTGCAGTGGTGGCAGAGGCTCGAAGTGGATGTTTGGGGGCATGATGGAAGAGGTCGGCCGACGGTGGAGGTAGACAGATTCGGCGAGGGCTGGCGGTGAGCGGTCCCACCGCCAATGTGGATTGGAGGAAATAAGGGGTAGGTGGGAATTTATGGTTTGGGGGGGGGATTATTTTCCGAGGGTTTAGTGGGTCTGTGGGGGGGGTTGGGTTGGCTGGTGTGCCGAGGCCTAGCTGGGCCGGCGAGGGGGAAGATTTATTCCCTTCCCTTTTCTTATTATTTTACTTTTACCTTTTATTCAATTTTTAGTGCCTAATTTACTTTCATAAAAATATAGGACTTGCCTCACAATTCTTCACGTAACTTTTTTACATGCCACAATTATTTTTGGTGAGGTTTAGAACTTATTTAATTATGGTAAAATGTGACATGACATTTAATAATCGTTTCGTCCCTAGTTTTAATTTTTTTTGAGGCGTTAAAGTAACTGAAAAAATACTGGTTTCAATTTCATAAATACTTAGGAATTTTTTGTAACCTAAGCATGGTTTTTTACATGTTTGACAAAACATTTGTACCACCCATTAATTGAATTTTCAAATCTAGCAGGAATTTGAAAAGAGATATGAAGTTTTAACATGATCAAGCAGTGTTTAGCAAAATGGTTAGGCATTGATCAAGGTCATCACTGTAGCTTAATTACAATGATCACTGTAGCATAATCCGGGGATGTCACGACTCTCCCCTACTAACAAGAAATATCATCCCGGGAATTTAAGAGGTAGGAGTTAAGAGCTCAGGGTATTCATCATGAAGATCATCCTCTCGTTCCCAAGTGGATTCATCTTTAGCATGATTTGACCTTTGCACTTTAAGGAACTTGGTGATCTTCCGTCGAGTTTAACGTTCAGTCTGGTAGAGAATGCGGATCGGGTGCTCTTTATAAGAGAGGTTTTGTTGCAGCTCAAGCATATCATGATCCACTTCTTGAACAAGATCTTTGAAGCAGCAGTGGAGCTGAGACACATGGAAGACATCATGAACCTGAGAAAGGTTCGCCGGCAGTTCCAAATTGTAGGCCACTCTTCCACACCTTTTGAGAATAGTGGATGGACCAATATAGCGAGGAGCTAGCTTGCCCTTGATCCAAAAACGGCGTGCACCTCTCATTGGTGTGACACGAAGATAAGCCTTTTCGTCCGGTTGATAGACCATATCTTGATGATGACGGTCATATTGACTTTTCGGACGAGACTGGGCAGCCTTCAGATTGTCATGAATAATACGAACTTGATCTTCAACATGTTGGATAATATCCGGACCTAAGAGTGATCGTTCCCCAGTTTCTGAGTAATTCAGAGGAGTTCGATACCTTCGTCCATACAATACTTCGAAAGGGGCCACTTGAGACTATCTTGATAGCTATTGTTTTAGGAGAACTCGGCATACGGGAGAGATTCCTCCCATTTCTTACCGAAAGAAATGACACAAGCTCGAAGCATGTCTTCGAGGATTTGGTTGACTTGTTCAACTTGTCCCTAGGATTAAGGGTGAAATGCGGTGCTGAAGGACACATGAGTCCCCATAGCCTTCTGAAAACTTTCCCAAAATTTTGAAGTGAACAAGCTGCCATAGTCCGAGCTGATTATCAACGGAATACCATGAAGTGAAACAACTCTAAAGATATAACGATCTGCAAGATGACTAGCAGTAATTGTTTCTTTGACGGCCAAAAAATGTGCAACTTTGGACAGTCGGTCAATGACGACAAGAATAGCATCATTACCTTTCCGAGATCTCGGAAAACCAGTGACAGAGTCCATTTCAGTATGGTCCCATTTCCATTCAGGAATAGAGATAGGTTGGCAAGTTCCAGCAGGCTTTTGGTGTTATGCTTTGATTTACCGGCAAATTGCACATTCTGCAACATATCATGCAATGTCTTGGTTCATATTTGGCCACTAGAATCTTTGACGGATGTCTTGATACATCTTGGCACTACCCGGATGGATAGACAGCAGGGTATCATGATCTTCTTTCATCACCTTTCCGGTCATCCTCAGGTTTTCTCGCTTATGAGGTACGTAAAGACGATCCTTGAAGTACAAGGTGCCATCATCAGCAAGAGTGAAGCAAGAGGGTTTACCTTCTGCAAGGTAGCTCTTAATCTTATCGACTTCAGGGTCAAATATTTGAATAGCTTTGATGGTGCTCACGAGATTTGGTTCAACAACCAGGTTATTGTGGGAACCCTAATTAAAAACATGGAGGTTCATCTTTTGAAACTCTTTAGGAGGGGAAACAAGGTAACCCCGAGGAACAATATGGAGGTTCAGCTTATGGAATTCTTCTTGAAGATAATCATGAACCTTTTGAACCTGGAGGTGGTTGCAGTACGACTTGAGACTCAAGGCATCAGCCATTACGTTATCCTTGCCAGGGGTATACGATATACCACAGTCAAAATCACTTTGCAGTCTTGCATAAGGATACAACCTATTCCTTGACGAGAAGCGTCACAATATATGACGAAATCCCTTTTTGTATCCACAGGAGCAAGTACCGGAGCGGACGTCAGTTTGTCCTTGAGTACATGGAAACTTTCTTGACATTTATGAGTACACTCATACTTAACGCCTTGGTGAAGCAGATTGGTTAAGGGCTTTGCAATCTCGGAGAAGTTCTTGACGAATTGACGGTAATAGCTGGCAAGTCCAAGAAAACTTCTCACTTGCTTGACATTCTTTGAGGTAATCCTGTCAAGAATAGCTTGAACTCGTTCGGGGTTGACCGAAATACCATCTTTGGAGATCACATGACCAAGGTACGTCACTTCGTCTAGCCAGAACTCACATTTGGAATACTTCGCATAAAGTTTATGCTCTCGAAGCTTATCCATTACAAGACGAAGATGTTCGGCATGCTCTTCTTTATTCTTCTAATATACCAGAATATCATCCAGATGTACCACCACAAACTTGTCGAGTTAGTCCATCAATATATAATTCATCAATTGAGAGAAGGTTGCCGGTGCATTGGTTAAGCCGAAGGACATGACGGTGTACTCATATGATCCATAGCGAGTAACAAAGGTGGTCTTTGCGATATCCTCCTTGCGAACACGGATCTGGTGGTATCCCAACCTCAAGTCGAGTTTAGAGAAGACTGACGAACCAACAAGTTGATCATACAGATCATTTATCCCAGGAAGAAGATATTTGTTTTAAATAGTGGCCTGATTGATAGGACGGTAGTCTTGAACCAAAGGATTTGTTCCATCCTTCTTCTTAACAAAGAGAGAAGGTGCTCCCCAAGCAAAGGAACTCGGACGAATGAAACCCGGATGAAGCGAATTGTCAATTTCTTGCTTAAGGTCAAGAAGTTCATGTGGTGGCATATTATACGGAAGCTTGTGTTGGAGAACGTTGCATGGGAAACAAAAAAATTCCTACGCACAATAAGACCTATCATGGTGATGTCCATCTATGAGAGGAGATTTGATCTACGTACCCTTGTAGATTGCTAAGCGGGAAGCGTTAAGAAACGCAGTTGATGTAGTGGTACAGCTTCGTGATTCAAATCACCGTTGTCCCACGATCTGTTCCACGAACGGTTCCGATCTAGCGCCGAACGGACGACACCTCCTCGTTCAGCACACGTACAGCTCGATGATGAACTCGGCCTTCTTGATCCAGCAAGCAAGATGGAGAAGTAGATGAGTTCTCCATCAGCGTGACGGCGCTCCGGTGGTGGTGATGATCTACTCCTACAGGACTCCGCCTGAGCTCCGCAGAAACCCGATCTAGAGGTAAAACTATGTGGAGTAGGCTAGAGCTGCACGTGGCAAAGTTGTGTCTCAAAAATCCCTAAACCACCAATATATATAGGAGGAGGGGAGGGGCTAGCCTTGGGGCACAAGGTCCCCAAGGGTGCGCCGCCCGAAGGGGGAGGAGGACTCCTCCTCCAATTCGGTTTGGGAAGGAGGAGTCCTCATCTTCCTTCCCACCTCCCTCTTTCTTTTTTTCTTCTTTCTTTTGGTATTTTTGCTTGTGGCCCCATAGCCCTCTTGGTATGACTCCACCAGCCCACTAAGGACTTGGTGCGCCACCCTAAGGCCATGTGCTCACTCCCGGGTGGGTGGGCCCCTCCCGGTAAACACGCGGAACCCATTCGTCACTCCCGGTACACTGCCAGTAATGCCCGAAACTTTCTAGTGACCAAATGAAACAATCATATATATCAATCTTCGTTTCCGGACCATTCTGAAATCCCACGTGACATCCGTGATCTCATACGAGACTCCAAACAACATTCGGTAGCCACAAATATAACTCAATTATACTAAAACATCATCGAAACTTAAGTGTGCAGACCCTACGGGTTTGAGAACTATGTAGATATGACCCGAGGCACTCCTCTGTCAATATCCAATAGCGGGACCTGGATGCCCATATTGGATCCTACATATTCTCCGAAGATATTATCGATTGAACCTCAGTGCCAAGGATTCATATAATCCCGTATGTCATTCCCTTTGTCCTTCGGTATGTTACTTGCCCGAGATTCGATCGTTGGTATCCGCATACCTCTTTCAATCTCGTTACCAGCAAGTCTCTTTACTCGTTCTGTAATACGAGATCCCGTGAATTACACTTAGTCACATTGCTTGCAAGGCTTGTGTGTGATGTTGTATTACCGAGTGGGCCCCGAGATACCTCTCCGTCACACGGAGTGAAAAATCCGAGTCTTGATCCATACAAACTGAATGGACACCTTCGGAGATACCTATAGAGCACCTTTATAGTCACCCAGTTACGTTGCAACATTGGATACACACAAGGTATTCCTCTGGCGCGAGTGAGTTATATGATCTCATGGTCATAGGAATAAATACTTGACATGCAGAAAACAATAGCAACAAAATGACACGATCAACATGCTACGTTCATAGTTTGGGTCTAGTCCATCACATGATTCTCCTAATGATGTGATCTAGTTATCAAGTGACAACATTTGCATATAGTCAAAAAACCTTGACTATCATTGATCAACTGGCTAGCCAACTAGAGGCTTGCTAGGGACATTGTTTTGTCTATGTATCCACACATGTCTCTATGTTTTCATTCAATACAATTATACCATGGATAATAAATGATTATCTTGTAACAGGAAATATAATAATAACTATTTTATCATTGCCTCTAGGGCATATTTCCAACAGCTTGGCGATAGGAGTGGTACCGGGTACCAAGTCGATGACAAACTCGACAGCTCGAGCAGGGGGAATCCCCAGAAGTTCTTCTGGAAAAACATCTTGGAATTCCCGGACAATTGGAATGTCTTTGATCCCTTCAAGAGGCGACGCATTTAATGTATGCAAGGCATATAGTCGTGCCTCAGCATCTCGGACGAGATGAGCATGATAGCTTATTAATTCATCTGAAGGGTGTAGGAGGTGGACAGTTTTGGTGGCACAAATGATTGAAGCCGTATGAGCCTTCAACCAGTCCATTCCCAGTATTAGCTCAATGTTGGAAGACTTCAGTAAAATGGGAGCGGCAAGGAATTCCAATCCTTCGATTCCTACACGAACATTGGAGCAAACCACAGAGGTTCATCATTGGCCCCCGGGGGTGCTTACCACTATCGGGATGTTCATCTCTTCGCTTCTAATGTCATGCATGTATGCAAAATTTTGCTGACATAAAGGAATGTGATGCTCCTGTATCAAAAAATACAGAAGCGGGTACTGAGTTAACGAGAAGTGTACCCATCATGGTAGCAGGCTGGTCCTGAGCTTGACCCGTCTCAACGTTGTTGGCCTGACCACGAACATAAACATGCTTCACATTGTTGTTGCGGTTCTGGTTGTTGCCACTACCAGTTGAGGGAAGTGCCAGCTAGTTCGTATTCTTCCTACCGTCGCTAGCACGGTGACTAGGACGGTCACACTTGAAGCACATCCTGTACCTATGATGGGAAGGAGGAACTCGAGGTGGTGGAGCTGGAAGCCTCGCCTGCCTAGGTGGTGGAGGAGGCATTCGAGGTGCAGCATAGGATGGCCTTGGAGCAGGAGCAGGTGCATGGTACATGTTGTGGGGATCTAGATCTTCCGCTTCTGAGTAGATGATCCCGAAGATGAGCCCATGTCAAGGTTGCGCTTGCTCCTATCCTTGTATTCATGTAGACCAGTCTCAACCTGAATGGCCTTGTTCACCAGGGTTGGGAAATCAGCATAGTCTTGAACAAGGAGCGCCATCTTGATGTCAGGGTGGAGGCCTTTATGGAATTTCTTCTGTCTAGGAGCATCAATTGCAATGTATTCTTTAGCATATCATGATAAGTCCAGAAACCCTCGTTGATAAGCATCCATAGTTTTGTTGCCCTGGACAAGGTTGTGGAACTCACACTTTTTCCGGTCCATGATTCCGTGGGGAATGTAACGAGAACGGAAGGCAGCCTTGAACTCCGTCCAAGTGATGACAATTCCAATGGGCTAAGAGCGCCTGTGACTGTCCCACCATTGAGCAGTGGGACCCTTCAAAACGTAAGCTGCAAAGTGGACATAGCTTGCCAGGGGCACATTAGCACACTCCAGCTCATAAGCAATGTCACGGAGCCAGTCATCAACATGAATAGGTTGGGTTGAGCTGCGGTAGATCATAGGGTTGAGGCGGCAGAAGTCTTGCAGGGTCACACATTGCTGCTAATTCATGTTCGGCCTTTGGAACTGGTCCATGAGCCCTTGCATAAATTGGTGGTTCAGCTCAAACTGTTGGATCATCCCAGCCATATATTCAAGAGGCGGGGTGGTGGATCATTTGCGGGGCCACTCGAGCGGCCAGCTAGTCTAACGATCCTGCTAAAATTTAACAAGGGTATTTAGCATAAAGTAATTGCAAAGTCATAGTAGTCATTCATGAAGCAATCAAGCATGACGAAAGGAAATGCGATATATACTTCATAGTAGTCAAGTTTGACATATAGACCCATATGTAAGTTCGATTATAGACCATGGATTACAAATTCAAAATTTGGCGATAACTGAACGCATTAGGCAATAACCTGGACTCACTAGGCGGCATGCACGCACGTGGTGGAGGGACACAATAACGAGCCATAGCGATAATGCTACATCAACGTCGGAGAATACAACTAAATCTAGGTAGCTGACGTTGACCCTGATAGGAGAACCTATGGGTGGGATTCTCCATCCCCTGGTGACTCATGCGCTCGTACCGCATTGAATCAATGAGCAGAGGTCCAAGTGCACTGGTACAACCTCCAACAGAAGGCCTCTCAAGACCTGGTGGTAGCTCTGTCCTTCACGGGTGAAGGATTAATGAAGGGTGGATCTTCGCGTCGACTGCTCGCTGCAGTTGTGTCAACGTGATGTAAAGATGGGTACATGTGGCGTACAGCTCCATGGTGTGAGCTGGGAAGACACGATCCAGCGCCTCCATGTACTGCACCAAAACATGTGGGTCATAGCGACGCCTCATGTAGGAGGTACACACAACGATGTAGGACCGGTCATTGCGCTCCCGAACGTCAACAGCGTAGGCAATGAGATCAGATCCAGTCTCATCCCTAGCAGGAGCATACGGGATGTATGTGAAGACAGTCTCCTCCGAGAAAGGGTACGCTCCACGGAGGCAGGTGATAATTATATAGGTTGCATCATGGACGGCCATATCGATCGATAACCTAACACCGCAGAAGGTGTGGAGCTCGTGGGTGGAGATGTCCCTTCGATCGAAGATGCGAACTTCATGCTGGTACTGGTATTGGTTGACCTCGTAGAAGTCCTCCTAAACAATGTACTCGGGGTATCAGCGGTATCCCAGGCTGGTCAAGAGGTCGACCAGAATAGCCAGGAACCCAGTCGCATCGATAGCCATAGTGAGGCGTACGATCTTCCTTGCGGGACGCATGTGAAAAGGAAACATCAAGGATGTCAAATAAGAGTGTGTGAAATATTCAACTAGATGTATAGGAATAGGTAATCTAGCTCTCCAGGTCGATGTGATTACGAGAACCTAATGTTAGAGTAAGCAAAATCTTTAACCCGAAAGAGAAAAGAGATTAAAACCCAGAGTATAGAAGAGGAGTAAAATATACTAATACCACCCGATATGACATGTGGGCCCGTAAGCCACACAACAATGTTAGTAAAGTTTTTCAAGTACTAGACTCAACTTCAGCCAAGGAGTTGGAAAGGGGGACTGATACCAACTTGTGATGCCCTCGATTTGATTGTACTCTAATCATACACGCAAGTGCGTATGACCAAGCTCAAGGACTCACGGGAAGATATCACAATACAACTCCAGACACAAATAGAAACATACAAGCTTCATATTACAAGCCAGGGGCCTCGAGGGATAGAATGTAGAAGCTCAATAAACACACAAGTCAGCGGAAGCAACAAATATGTGAGTAGAGACATGAAACATGATGATGCCATTAGAGAAGGCTAGCACATAATATACAACGATCGAACGAGTCGAGTCCTCCTGCCTGGGAACCTCCTAAACTACTCCTGGTCTTTAGTGGCCTCCACGTACTACTAGGCACCATCGGGGTACTAGTCGTCAACGGTGGGATACACCATCTCTTGTGCTCCATCATCTGGTCATGGCAACGGATCAAAGGGGAAAAGGGGGAGAAAAGCAATGGTGAGAACTCATACAAAGTACTTGCAAGACTGACATCGGAACTATGCTAAGTTATGCATCCGTATCAAAGGAATGGGTTATATGTGGACTGACTGTAGAAATGCGTGAATAGAAAGAGGGGACTAGTCCTATCGAAGACTGACATCTTCAGGGGTCTTGCAGCAATAGACGAGAGTAGAGCAAGTAACACGGATATTTAGTCATATTGTTGTAGCAAAATTAGTTCAAGTCATGCCGAGAGATTCTTCCTCGACTCCCGGCGAGGAAGGAATCCCGGAGCAAACACTCCAATTAAGTAAAAGTTGAAGTTGTATAAGATCGAGGCACAACACTAAATCATCGTGTAACCATGGACACAGCTATCTGAATAGTAAATTTTCATCCATGCACGGGTGCGCCAAGTTTTCCGTCACGCTTGATAAACTCTGGTCGGACACGCTTTCCTGGGTCATGCCCGGCCTCGAAACATCAACACGTCGCATCCCCACCTAGGCTCAACAAAGAGGCCAGCCCACCGGTCTAAATCATAAACGTGCAGGGTTCATAGTCGATGTCAGTCCTGGCACCTCTTATACAAGAACTATGCTTATCTAGACCACTCGGGCACGCACCGCTCCATTGCCGATGTCTGAAGAGCTTCGACTGATACCACGACATCGAGTACCCATAACTTCTCCCGCATAGAGAGTTAGGGTGAAAAGGTCTCCGATCAACCTAGATCAAATACCCAAATCCTTAGCATTTTAATTAACTCCTCATCTCATCCATGTGGGAATCCACCCACAACACACCATTCGTGTTCCAAATAGCACGGTCAAGTAACCATGTAACCTTCAAGGTGGTGAGGGAGGAATCACCCTCGGTGGACCACGCTTGATGGGTTGTACGATTGAGTCGTTATCAGAGGTGATGAAGGAGGAACCAACCTCCGAGAACCACCGCCGGTCAACTACACTAGAAGGCTAACATCGGAGTATGTAACGAGGTGTCACCTTTGGTACTCGATAGTAGCTCTGCAACGTCGTACAACTAAGGGGGTGCGAGTGCTGTGATGGTTCATGGCTCGTCGATCAGATGATCGAGACTTAACGAAAAAACAGGGGCAACTTGACTAAGGGTCAAAGGGGATGACTGCTCCACCTATACTAAACAATTTTAAGGTGTTGTAGAATAAAGTAGCAGTTTATCAAAAATAGGTTATCCATCAGATATAGGAGCTAACTACAACAGTAGCAAAATTCTAATGCAAGCGTGAGGGAGAAAGAATAGGCGATATAGGAATGATCAAGGGGGGTTTGCTTGCCATGTTGCTCTATATTAAAGGGCTGGTCATCAGGAGTGTAGTCATACCCCGTAGCAACGTCAGTCTCGGGGTCTACCGGAGAGATGAGGGGAGGAAACAATAAATATAACACACAAATGCAAAACTATGGATGACATGGCAATATGTAGGACTAGGCATGAGCTAACGAAGTATCATCCGTCATAAACGGATTAGGAAAATATGTGGCGATATTTCCCGGGTCTCTGGCTACTACCGTACATGCCAAATGGATGGAAAAGTTCCATGTTCACTATGCTAGGGACGCATGAAAAACGAACAAATAGCGTATTCGGGTTCGTCTCGATTTTCTCATCAACTTTCATGTACAAAAAAATTTCATCCGAATTACGGATTATTTGATATTAATTTTTAAAGTTGTATTCTTTATTTAGGATTTAAATAGGTTTAATTAAATTTAATAATCATTAATGACATTAGCATGATGTCACTATGACATCACCACTCAATAGTCTTGTTGACTCGTGAACTATGAAAAGTGGGTCCCGTACGTCATAGATACATTTTTAATAGGATAAACTAGCATTTAATTAGATTAATTAGGGCGGTTGAACCCACCTATCATGTGTAGTTAGTATATATATATTAATTTAATTAGTTTAATATATTATTTAGTAACTAATTAGTCCTCGGTCCACATGTAATAGGCCACTAAGTTAACAACATGTTAATTAACCTAACTAACCTTAATTTACCTAATTATTTAATTGTTTAGCTAATTAATTAATTCATATAATTAATTAATTTAATTACTTATTTACTTAGGTTTATTTATTTATTTACTTATTTTATAGGGGCGGACCCCACACGTCATTCTCACGGGGGCAATTGGTCCCCAAAATATCCAAACACACGGGGGATTAACCCCCCTGGTTTTACCGGGAAACGACCGGGTGCCGGCCGGGGCATGGGCAACGACACCGTGGATGGAGCGGGGCGAACGGCAGCGCAGGTTGGCCGGAGGGTTCTGGGGGCCGCGACCGCGACGTGAAGGGCCTGGCGAGGCTCGCGCTGTAGGGCGGCTAGTGGCGCGACACGGCCAGGGTAGGGCGAGCCGGCACAGAGCGAGGGCGAGGTGGGGCGAGATCGGCACAGGGAGACGAGGGAGCTGGGGTCCTTCGGAGTGCAAACGGAGGGGGAGGGCGGCGGCCGGAACTAGCGGAGGAGAGAGAGAAGGGGAGGACCCCCGGGGTGGTGCTCAGCACAGTTGCACGGGTGGTAGAGGCTCGATGTGGAGGTTTGGGGGGCAGACTGGTGGAAGAGGGCGGTCGGCGGTGGAGGCGGACGGATCTAACGAGGGCCGACGATGGGGGGCGCTGGCGCCGATGCAGAGGTCGGGGCGCAAGCCCATGGTGGTTTTAGGGCTGAGTGTTGGAGGAAATGAAGGGGTAGGTGGAAGTTTAGGGTTTGGGGGGTTTTATACCCCTAGGGTTTAGTGGGACGGCGGGGGGGGGGCTGGTTGGGCTGTCTAGGGGGGTGGTTTTATTGTTTTTCCTTTTTTTACTCTTTTACTTTTGCCCTTTATTCAATTTTATTTTTAGTGCTGAATTTACTTTTATAAAAATATAGGACTTGCCTCACAATTCTTAAGGTAGTTTTATAATATGCCGCAATTATTTTTGGGGAGGATTAGAGTTTATTTAATTACGGTAAAATGTGACACGACATTTAATAATCGTTTAGTCCCTAGTTTTAATTGTTTTTGAGGCGTTAAAGTAACTAAAAAATGATGGTTGAAATTTTATAAATACTTAGAATTATTTGTAACCTAAGCTTGATTTTTGTTTTCGTGTTTGACAAAACATTTATACCATCCATTAATTGAATTTTGAAATACAATAGGAATTTGAAAAGAGATGTGAAGTTTTAACATGGTCAAGCACTGTTTAGCAAAATGAATAGGCATTGATCAAGGTCATGACTCTAGCTTAATTACAATGATCATTGTAGCATAATCCGGGGATGTCACACATGCATTAACATTTTTTAGTTAAATCTAAGGCCAAAATATGGCACATAATATAAAGGGGACTAATAGACCAAGACGAAGGTAGTAGCACACGTTAGCTCTCTATGAATCATCGCGAATGATTGTTCGACCATCGTGTGATGTGGAACATGATGTAGTTTCACATCATGCCACTGGCTTTTAACTGTTGGATGGCTTTTAAGACTACTATTCCGCGTGTATTCAACTTCTCTATGCGTGTCATTGCTCGCGGTTGAGGCGGCCGCCGCATGCTCTGCTCGCGTCCCGCTATGTGCTCTCTTCTCTCGCATCCCTCTGAGCTCTCTGTGTGTGTCCCTCCACGCGCGCTACCAGGGTTTGGGGTCGGTGCACGATCACGTACGTGTGTGCTGCCATTATGCATGTGCTTGCGCTGGATGCGGCGCCACGATGTAGTTACCCGCTACAAAAACTTCCATGCGGATGTGCCGAGAATCCAGGCCGCCAGACCCCCATTTATTCCCGCATCCATTTACCTTCGTCTCTTGCGCCACACAACACAATAAGCACACCCACGAGGACACATAAAATGAGGATATCCAACAATTCTGATGGCATTCCGCGTGGCTCCCATGGAGCTCCCAGCGGCTAACGACGACAACGGGGCGTAGTTCACCATGCATCACGTAGTGAACACCCATGTGAGGGGGGAAGGACCTCTCGGTGGTGTACACGAATGAGTCGGTCTTAATGGAGAGATCCATCCAAACTCTAGAGCAATTGCTTGCTGAGGACAAGTACCAAGTGGTCGGCTTCGACCTCGAGTGCACCAGTGGTCGTGCCGGGCAAAATTAGAAGGTTGTCGTCGCCCAATTGTGCATGTGATATGACGTCCTCATCTACAACTACCACCTGGCCACATGGCCTCTCTAGCATTTTGCCAGGTTTATCAACAACCCCTACTATAGTTTCACTATGGTCAACAACACTAATGATCTAAAAGCGTTATATGTTTTGGGTTTGACCTGCCAGAATCTTGTCAACATCTGTAACCACTACAAGGTCTGGGGCAACACCAATAACAAACAGACCCCCCTGGTTGGCCTCGCCTCGGCCATCATTGACCCTACTACATGAAGATGAAGGACGAAAGCAAGAAGGACAAGTACGTCTGGCACAGTGCCTGGGATCAGAGACTGGATGAGGAACTCGTCAAGTACGCGGCCAAGGACGCGTACACAAGCTACGTGATATGCAGGCAAATCGTTGAGATGAGGAAATGTCTTCGTCCTACCCGAGACGAGGGATTGAAACATAGAGAAGTGGCGGGAGCGTCACAAGAAGTAGTACCTTTCAAAGATGTATGCCTCACATATTCTTTGATTTTTGTGAAAAGATTGTTGAGGTATTCACGGATGATTTTTTCCACGGGACATCTTTTGATGATTGCTTGAGAAACCTTGATCGAATTTTGCACAGATGTGAACAAACTAATCTTTTCTTGATTTGGGAGATGTACAACTTTATAGTGAATGAAAGTATAGTAATTGGGTATAAAATTTCCGAACGATGTATTGAGGTAGATAAACTGAAGTTGATGCAATTGAGAAAATGACATTTCATAAAGATGTTAAAGGTATAAGAAGTTTTCTTGGTCATGTTGGTTCCTATATACGATTCATTAAAGATTTCTAAAAGATATGTAGGTCACTATCTAATCTTCTTCAAAAAGACTTTCCATTTATTCTTTTATGGTGATTGTGTAGATGGCTTTGAAATACTTAAGAAAGGCTTAATTTCTACACCTATTGTTCGACCACCTGATTAGAATTTACCATTTGTGACGTTAGTGATTATACTGTTGGTGTTGTTCTAGGACAATGAGTTGATAAGGAATTCAATGTTATTCATTATGATAGTAAAAACTCTAGACAATGCTTAAAGAACTTATGCTACTACTCAGAAAGAATTTTTAGCAGTTGTGTTACCACGCGATAAGTTTAGACTTTATATTATTGATTCTAAAATTACTATTCACACTAATCATTTTGATATTAAATACCAAATGGAAAATAAATATATTATACCTAGATTAATTAGGTGGGTTTTTTTACTTCAAAATTTTGATTTACATATTATTGATAGAAAGGGAGCAGAAAATCGTGTAGCAAATAATTTGTCTAGAATGGAAAAGGTTTTTGATGATAGTTTTCCAAGTGAAAAATTAGTTGTTATAAATGCTTCTCGTGATATTCCTTGGAATGCAGACTACGCTAATTACATTGTTGCTAAATACATACCACCTAATTTCACATAGCAACAAAAGAAAAATGTTTTCGTTGATTTAAGACATTACTTTTTGATGACCCACATCCATATAAAGGACTAGATGGTGTTATTGGATGTTGTGTACCTAAGCATTAACATGAACAAATCCTATGGAAGTGTCATTTCGAGGCATACGGACGGTAGCACGGTTGAGACAAAAGTGCACATAAGGTATTTCTGTCTGGTTTGTCCTTTCTTGTGATGAATGTCAAAGAATTGGTAATATTGGTTAATGTGAGGAAATTTCTATGAATTATTCTCTTGTTATTGAACCATTTAACATTTGGGGATTTGATTATATAGGACCATTTCCTTCTTCCAACGGGTACACTCATTTTTTAATTGTTGTTGATTCCCTTAGAAAGTGGGTAGAAGCTATTCCAACTACTAGTGTTGAGCGCAACACTTCTATTAAAATGCTTAAAGAATTTATCTTTCCGAGGTTTGGAGTCCCTAGATATTTAATGACTGATGGTGATTCACCTTTTATTCACGGTGCTTTCCTTAAACTTCTAGGTAAATAAAATGTTAACCATATAATTGCATCACCTTATCATCCTCGGTCTATGGTCGAGTTCAGTTGAGCAATAGAGAAATAAAACTGATCTTTCAAAAGACTATTAAAAGATCTAGAAGTAATTGTTATAAGAAACTAAATGATGCATTATGGGCTTATACAACTACTTATAATATTCCTATGGGTATGTATAGATATGAAATGGTCTATGGAAAAGCATGTCATTTACCTCTTGAGTTAGAACATAAATCTTATTGGGTAATTAAAAATTTAACTATGATTTCAAACATGCCGAATGGAGGACTCGGGCTTACGAAAATGTCAAGTTGTTTAAGGAAAAAGTTAAAAGATGGCATGACGAAGAATCCAAAAACTGGAACTCAAAGTAGGGGGTCAAGTTCTTTTGTACAACTCTCATTTCACATTCTTTGCACAAATGCTTATCTCTAAATGCGAAGGACCATACATTGTTGAAGAAGTTTATCGCTCCGGAGCTATTAAGATCAACTATGCCGAAGGAACCAATCCGAGAGTGGTTAGTGTACAAATCTGAGGTACGCCCATTAATATTGAAACTAATATTATTCAATTGATTATACTAGAAGAACATATATAAGAGACCTTTCGGAACACTTCAGAATCCTAAAAAAGAGTAGGTATGTGATACGGTGTGTAAACTAACTCTAGAAATTCCATAAAAAATATTTATGCCCATTTTGGAATATTAGAAAAATTAAAAAAATAAGAACCAACTAGGGGGAGACACGAGGAGGTCACAAGGCAATATGGCACGTCCTACCCCTAGGGCCGCCGAGTTGCCTTATGCGCCCCTCCTGTGCCCTTTTGACTTCAATTTCTTCCAGAATACGTGTTTTATCTTAGAAAAATTCATTAGATAAACGCACATATGTTTTGACCACTTCATCGGAAGTTTCTCCTCTATTCTTATTTTGGTATGTTTTTCTCACAAATTTGGAAGCACTATGTCGTCTCAAGGCACACACAAAGAGAGAGCTGTGTATCATACCTCATCGCGGACCCCAAGGTCTATGGGGATAATGATCCCTATGTATGGACAATGATGCTTGTGATATACGTTGGGTTTTTAGTGAGGTGGAACAGGTGATGTAGAACAATATAGGTAAGTATTTCCCTCAGTGGAGAACCAAGGTTTATCGAACCAATAGGAGTATCAACCAATCCCCTTCTTGAGCGGCTTCACATAAAAGAGCAAACACTTGCACCCAACACTAGCAAGAGCGTTGTCAATCCCCTTGGACTCATTATTTGCAAGCTTGTAAGTAGTGTGGTTGGTAGTAGATAATTATAAATTGTAAAATAAAATAAAAAGTAAATAATAATAATAGCAATGTATTGCAATGTTTGCAAACTTATAAATGAATAGACCCGAGGGCATAGTTTTACCTAGCAGCATCTCTCATGAAAGTAAGCATATGATGGGTAAACAAATTACTGTTGGGAAATGATGGAAAAACGAATAGTTATGTGATATTCACGGAAATTATCATGTGCATGTAGACATCACATCCATGAGCAAATAGGTTGACTCCTGCCTGCACCTATTACTATGACTCTACCCATCGACTGCTATCCAGCATGCATCTAGAGTATTAAGTAAAAGAGAGTAATACTTGGAGAACAATGGCTTGATTTTGACAAACATAATTCAATTAATATGGAATAACCACATTGTTTTATCCTTAGTGGCCGAAATACAAAGATGTATCTTGTCCCCTACTATCTCATTGGGATATAGAAATATGTCAGATTGAACCCACTAAAACGCACCCATCTCACTACAAAAAGACCAATCTAGTAGTCCAAAGAAAATCAATAGATCAGAGAGGTTTACGAAACTATGATGATCATGCACATAAGAATCATAATAGAGTTCAGAGAAGACTCAGATATTATTCATGAATAATTTGAACATAAACCCACAATTCATCGGATCCCAACAAACTGTGACATCCTCGGCTTTTGCTACAATGTTGAATGTAATTAAGCTGAAGTGATACCGCACTAATGATACCACGTCACCGTGAATTATATTGTTGATCTCGTGTTAGTTTAAACCGAGTCAAATTCAAAGTTTAAAAATAAGTCGAAGGAGAAAAGTTTTATAATGTTTAAAACAAAAATGTCGGGGAAGTTATTAAAAATTCCCTAATGAATTATAAAAGTGAACATGGATTTTTAAAAATTATTTATAATCACTATATATTTAAAACAGAAGCTATATATAAAATAAAGAAATAAAAGTAAGTAATTTAAAAAAAGAAGTCCCTGGCCCAACTGGGCCAAATAGGCCCAGCCGGCCATCCCACAACCGGTCCATCACCTGGGGGTATTTAACTCCCCCAGGGCAACCCTAGCGCTGCCCCCCGCTCCTCCCACTCCTCCTGCCACCACCGCTAGTAGGGACGAGCGAAACCCCCTCGCCCCACCTACCCCATCTGCCACGACGCCCCGTCATCCTCTCCCGACGCAGTCCCTCCCCTCCCGTCGCTCGGCCTCACCCCCCTGGCCACCTCACCTGTCGGGACCCCGATCCTAAGCCATAGGAATCCAGCCTGTAACACATCGCATCCCTTTGTGGTCTCACGCACGGTTAACTCCATGGTTGCAGCCTTACCTTAGCTGGGACCGTTTGCGTCTTTTGACTCACGTATGCGAAGGTGTCGCTAGCAAACCAATGTCAAAGAACCCGGATCGACATGTCTAGTCATAAACCAAAGTGGCAGTACCGCACAAGGACAGGCATACATGACCCAACAAAGCAGGTGTCGGTCATCAGCGAATGTAGACGAGTCGTAGCAGGCTACCAGGACTCCATTACATCGCGTGACATTTCCCCAAAGGGGACAGACACAGCAGCTAAGAAGGACACATGTCGGTCAACCAATGTGTCCGGAGCAGTAGCGAACTACCAAGGCTCTTTGGATCACAAAGGGGCATTTCCTTGTAAGGAGTGCTACTAAAGTTCACGACTAAGTAATCGAACCCCATACATATCAAGTATGACACACGTACACATGGCATAACGATATGTATAGATACATCGATGGCATCACAACATAACCATAAACATACAAGCTTTATTTAAAAGGCTCGGAAGAGCCACTCACATAATATCACACATTAAGGGTCTCACGACCCATAATAGCAGTCATTCAGTTACAAGCCAGCGGAAGAGTTTAAACTGTCTGAGTACAGACAGGGCAACTAGAAGGCACATGGCGTGACTATACTATAGATCCAACGTAGGGCCAGATCGTAGCTGGGACACCAGCTACTCGTCGTCGTCGATGTCTACGAAGAACCCTCCATTAGGGTCATTAGCAACATCTGCAACATGAATTAAGCAAACATGAGTACGAAGGTACTCAGCAAGACTTTAGGATAACTAACTACTCATGCAAGGTATCAAAAGGTATTGTGGGGTTTCATGCGGAAAGCCAGCATTTGACTCGTGGCTAGACAACTTGCATTTTTAAATAATTTTGACAACTTGATTTCTAGAACACAAGTCCACTAACACCACAACAATACACTATCGTGGAATCATTCCGTCTCCGTACGGAAATGCCGTCCACGACAATCACGCTTATCTTGGCAATTTTATGAGTAGCTATTGAAGTTATCTATGAACAACATATGTCTCCAAGTAGTCCATATCCGCGGACGCGGCTATTCGAATAGATGATAACCCTGCAGGGGTGTACTTCGTCACACACGCTCTCGCCACTTATCGCCATGTGCACGTCATGCACCTCGGCAACCTTCAAGCGGAAGCCCAGCGAGGGAGTCGGCCACGACCGTTAACCACACTAGTACCTAGTCCAGGTTTATCGCCTATCTGAGAGTAACCCGTACGGATGTCCGGCCGAGGTTTCCGCCACAGCCTCAAACGATGTGCGCAGGGTTCCCAAGCCCACCATCCGGGTGCCACTTGGTACACCGTGCCACTGCCTACCGCATCATGGCCCACCTCTCAGATCAGCACCATGCACGGCCTCCAGCATTACTATAAACACCAGAAACTACTTGCAACTCCTGGACCGAGTACTAAGCGATTAATAGGCCGAGCGGGGTCATATTTCAGGGCCCAGCATGTGGTAGTATCTAGTCTTGGATTACATACACGGAACTCAGTTCCTAAGGACGGTTCCAATGAAACAACCCGCCATGTACTCCTACACAGCCTTTCACCGGTACCTTTACCAAATCAAGTTCAACACACAACCTTTGCTCACCGAACACATTCCACAATTCTGTTCATCTCCCAGATGACAGACCATACACAACTCTAAGCATAGCATGCATAGCAGGATAAGGCACATCATAAACTACCAGGTATGCTAGGTTGCAAGGTTCGGCTATTTACTGTGACAAGGTTAGGTCATGCAAAGGAAGTGGGTTCAACTATCGTGGCAAAAGCAGTTGAAGCATTTGATCTTAATGCAATAAATAGGTGCAGGAGCAAGAACATGGGATTTATCGGGATGATCAAAAGGATTGCTTGCCTTGTTGCTCAGAGAAGGAACGATATCCGTCAGACGGATATTCGGTGGAATCCGGGGGTGCGGAGCCTACCGAAATGAATGGCAACATTCAATAACAATCATATGCACTCAAAATAATGCATGAGCATGGCATGAGAATTCAAGGTGGTAAGTTATTATAATCAATATGTATTAGGTTTAGAGTTGATTTGAATCACATTCGAATATCAATTCAAACAGGGTATTCTCGAATACCGATTTAATTGATTCGACCTGATGCTCAGATCAACTTGATGTTAACATGCATGAGATGTCATGTTATGGTACTGATTTGTAACTAGGACAGTGTGTGATCATTGCATTCATAATGAAATTTGAATAATTTTCCAAATTCCATTTAAAAAGTAATTATAAGAATTGAATTATTCCTTATTCCACATTTTAGGGTTCTGTAACTTTTCCAAACATGGTTGAAAATAGCATAATCAGAATCCTTGAATTTTGTTGATACTTTTTCATATATAAATTATTTTCATTGGAGTTACAGATTAATTTCTATGATTTTTACAAGTTTTAGCAATTTACTGGAATTATTTCTATACTGGAAATTCTTTTTATTGCATCAGACTGACGTCAGCAGGTCAGCCGACCTGTTCAGGTCAAACCTGACAGGGGGGTCCCACTGGTCAGCCTCTCTGGGACTAATCCCGCGCTGACCAGTCCCTAACTGGGGTTTGACCAGGCGTGGGGCCCTCTGGCAGTGACTGAGGGGAGGGCAATTACGCCCTAATGGTCGGCCACGTCGACGCCCACCGGAGGGTGGTCGCCGGCGTCCAAGCCCGCGGCGGAGGGCTCGCCGGAGACGACCTAAACGGCGCTGCACAGCACCAATTTGAACACGGTTTGCAGCTACGGAACGCTGGTGAAGTGGCCAATCTGGCAGGGGCATCAGGGGAGGCTAGGGTCGCCGGGAGAGGCGCCGGCGACGAGCCGAAGCGGCGGCCGAAGGTCGGCCTCCCGCAGTTGATGGCTCTAGGGCACGGTGAGGACAACTGAGGGGCTCATCACACTCTTGGAGGCTCCAGGAGCTCCAACCCCAGCTCGAGCGCGTGGACCAGACACCACAGCGACGGCGACGACATGACCGGCGGCGAGGAGCTCTCGGCCTTTGTGGGGAACGGGGCTACGATGCATGGAAGAGCGTGGGGCGAGAGGGGAAACGATGACGAGCTCACGGCGGTTCCGATGGTGCTGCTGAGGGGCTCGGGGGTGCGTTGGAGGGAGCGAATCGACGGGAGAGGTCCGGCGGCTGGAGGTGGAAGACGATGGCGTTGGGGGCGATGCAGAGCTCGGGGAAGCTTCGGCTTCTGCAGAGAGGACCAGAACGATGAGGCGGAGCTAACGGACTAGGTGCGCTGCGGCTCGAGCTCGAGCTCGTGGTAATGGCGGCAGCAGGAGGAGGAAAGATCCGAGAGGAGGGGGAAACCGGTGCTGGGGAATGGATAGAGGAGGCCCCGGGGAGCTTATCGCCGTTGCCGCGCTGTCCTGGGGGCCTCTGCAGCTCGCCACAGCGAAGCAGGAGGTGGAGGGGCCGCCGTGGTCGATCTCCCCTCTGCCAGAAGCCAGAGGAAGAAGAAGACCCTGCCCCTGGTGGGCTGGGCCTCCTCAGGCGACAGGTAATGTTTTTCTTCTTCTTAATTCTTTTCTGTTTTGTTCTGTTTTGCTAAATAATGTTTTGCTATTTATTTCAGCTCCAAAATGGTGGTAAAAATTATTTTAAACACACCTGAATATTTGTTATAATATTCCCAACCATTTCCAAAGTTTTCAACATTTTTGAAAATTTATAGTTTCTGATTTCAAATTTAAAGTTTGGAACCAGTGGCTTTTGCATTAATTAAAAATGCTTAAAGTGTCAAGAAAATAGTTTTATCCAATGCTCATTTACTTTCATGATTTATCAGAAAGTTTGAACATTTCTTGAGGCCATTTTGGGTTCATTGATTTGAACTAGTTTGAGATTTTCTTTATTTAAAGTAGTGGCTAGGGTTTTTGAGTTTTTCCTTTGCCACTTTCTTGTTCTTGTTGAAAATTCTTAGATGCAAATGCAAAGAAGACATGAGCACAAGACTAACTTGCTTAAGGTTTAGGGATGTGACATCACCCCACCGGCTCCCCACCAGTCCGAGGCCACCAACAACCTTGTGCCACCCCGTTGCCACGCGCCCCTCTCCCTCCCCTACGCTCACCCCCGCCGGTCTCTCTCTCCCTCCATACCGCTCGATCTAGGAGGGATCGAGCAGGGAGGCCACCTCCTTCGTCGCGCCTCTCCGCCTCCGGCCAAACCCTCCTCCTTGCCGGTCGGCCCTCCGACAACCTTCACCGACCGCATCGCACCACCGGCTTCCCCGTCCTCCTCCTCAACTTCTCCACCGAGCGTTGCCGCTCCGTTCCCCGGCAACATCGGTGAGCCCTTTTTTTGGGCTCCTCCCACCTATCCTCCTCCCCCCGTTCCGGTTCCTTTCCGGCGATCACCACCTCGTTCCGACACCGTTGAGGTCTTGTAGGTGGAGATGGAGTTGCCTCCTTTCTCTCTGTTGAGAGAGACATGAACAGTGAGAGATGCCACAGAGGGATAGGATAGAAAGAAGAGAAAATTGAAAATAGAAAGATGTATGTATGTATGTATGTATGTATTATTATGTATGTATGCATGTATAAAAGGAAAATACATTATGTATATGTGTGTTTGGCCATGGGCAACTGACTAGTGGGGCCAGCCCCACCCCACTATCTATGACACGGGGGCCCAACCCCCCCCCCCTCCGCCCTAAACGGATTAGTATAAAATAATAAAATATATAAAAATAAAAAAAATGTTTTTATTAATAAAATAAATAAATAGATAATTAGATATATTATTTAATTAATTAGTTAATTGAGTAAATAGATTAATCAGATAATCTGTTAATTAGGATAATTAAATTATCCTATTAGAGTATGACACGTGGGTCCCCAATAATTTAATCTGATTAATTAATATTTAATCTTAATTAAAAACTTGTGTCTATGACACATGGGACCCAGTAGTCAGTTGACTAGTCAACTGCTGATGTCAGCATGGCATCATGCTGATGTCATAATAGTATTAAATAATTAATAAAATCTGTTTTTAATTCCTAATATTGAATAAAACTTCAAAGATTAATATTAAAAAAACCGTAAGTCAGATCAAAATATTTTCAACATGAAAGTTGATGAGCAGAACGAGACGAAGCCGGTTACGCGGTCCATTCGTGTGTGCGTCCCTAGCATAGCAAACGTGGAACTTCTCCATCGGTTTTAGTCTGACCGATAGTAGCGAGAGACCCGGGAAATATTATCTGATATTTTACCGACCCGTCTAGAATGGATGTTACTGCGTTAGATCATGCCTAGTCTACATATTGCCATGTCATGCTTACTGTTGCACCTGTTGTTGTTAGTTATTGTTTCTCCCCCTCTTCTTACGAGTAGACCCCGAGAGTGACGTTGCTGCCTGCTACGGCAACAAAAGTTCTTCCCCGGCAACGGCGCCAGAAATCCATCTGCTACTTCTCAAACAACAGCGCCAGAAATTGACACGTTGACGGAGACTTGCTTGCGTTCTGTTTTCCCTTGAAGAGGAAAGGGTGATGCAGCACATGAGCAGTAAGTATTTCCCTCAGTTTGAGAACCAAGGTATCAATCCAGTAGGAGAATCTCGTCAAGTCCGGAGTACCTGCGCAAACCCAAAAGAGCTTGCACCCAACGCTATAAAGGGGTTGTCAATCCCTTCAAGATTGTTTGCAAAGTGAGATCTTAAGGCGGAAAGTGCAACGAAGTAAGAAGTGTAAGGCTGAAAATATGGTGTGGAGTAGACCCTGGGGGCCATAGTGTTCACTAGAGGCTTCTCTCAAAATAGCAAGTATTACGGTGGGTGAACAAATTATTGTCGAGCAATTGATACAACCGCGCAAAGTCATGACGATATCTAAGGAAATGATCATACATATAGGCATCACGTCCGAGACAAGTAGACCGATACTTTCTTCATCTACAACTATTACTCCACACATCGACCGCTATCCAGCATGCTTCTAGTGTATTGAGTTCATGACGAACAGAGTAACGCCTTAAGGAAGATGACATGATGTAGAGGGATAATCTCAAACTAATGATGAAAACCCCATCTTTTTACCCTTGATGGCAACAACATGATGCGTGCCTCGCTACCCCTTCTGTCACTGGGTGAGGTCACCGCACGGTATGAACCCAAAACCAAGCACTTCTCCCATTGCAAGAATCATAGATCTAGTTGGCCAAACAAAACCCACAACTCGAAGAGAATTACAAGGATATGAAATCATGCATAAGAGAGATCAGAAGAAACTCAAATAAGATTCATAGATAATCTGATCATAAATCCACAATTCATCGGATCTCGAAAAACACACCGCAAAAGAAGATTACATCGGATAGTTCTCCATGAAGATCATGGAGAACTTTGTATTGAAGATCCAAGAGAGAGAAGAAGCCATCTAGTTACTAGCTATGGACCCGTAAGTCTATGGTTAAATACTCACGCATCATCGGAGAGGTCATGGTGTTGATGAAGAAGCCCTCTGTGTCCGAATCCCCCCTCCGGCACGGCACCAGAACGCGCCCCAGATGGGATCTTGCGGAGACAGAAGCTTGCGGCGGCGGAAAAGTACTTTCGATGATCTCCTGATTTTTTGTGGAATTTCTGGGGATATATAGGCGCAAACCCTAGGGCAAAGGAGGTCCAGGGGGCCCGCAAGCCTGTGGGCCGTGGCCTCCCCCCGTGGCCGTGGGGTGAGGGCTTGTGGGGCCCCTGGGGCCCCCCTGCCTTGGCTGTCAAGTCTCCTGATCTTCTTCCGTTACGGAAAAAATCTTTTCGGGGATTTTATTCCGTTTGGACTCCGTTTCAAAATCTCCTCTGAAAGGGGTCAAAAACATGGAAAAAACAGGAACTGGCACTTGGCACTAAGTTAATAAGTTAGTTCCAAAAAATAAATAAAAGGCATGCAAAACATCCAAAGTTTGACAAGATAATAGCATGAAACCATCAAAAATTATAGATACGTTGGAGACGTATCAAGCATCCCCAAGCTTAACGCCTGCTCGTCCTCGAGTAGGGAAGTGATAAAGAATGAATTTTTGATGTGGAACGCTACCTAGCATAGTTGTCCTTTGCAACTTATTTCACGTGACATGAATGTTCAGATCCGTAAGATTCAAAACAATAGTTTGCTATTGACATGAAAACAATAATACTTCAAGCAAACTAGCAAAGTAATCATGAACTTTCAAAATACCAAGGCCAAGGAAAGTTATCCCTACAAAACCATATAGTCTGGCTATGCACCATCATCCTCACACAACTAATGTAAATCATGCACAACCCCGATATTGGCCAAGTAATTGTTTTCACACTCTTACTTTCTCAAACTTTTTATAACTATCACGCAATACATGAGCGGGAGCCATGGATATAGCACTATGGGTCGAATAGAGTGTGGTGGTGGTTGTGAGACAAAAAGGAGGAGATGGTCACATTGACTCGGCATATCAAAAGGCTATGGATATGTCCATTAATAGATATCAATGTGAATGAGTAGGGATTGCCATACAAAAGATGCACTAGAGCTATAAGTATGTGAAAGCTCAAAAGGAAAACTAGTGGGTGTGCATCCAACTTGCTTGCTCACGAAGACGTAGGGCAATTTTGAGGAAGCCCATCATTGGAATATACAAGCCAAGTTATATAATGAAGATTCCCACTAGAATGTGGTAGTGACAAATCAAGAAGCGCTCAATCATGAAGAACATGGTGTTATTAGGAAGCACAAGTGTGGAAAAAGATAGTAGCATTGTCCCTTCTCTCTTTTTCTCTCTTCTTTTTTTATTTGGGCTCTTAGGCCTCGTTTTTTCTTTACTTTTCTCTCTTTTTTTATTTCCTCACATGGGACAACGCTCTAATAATGATGATCATCACACTTTTATTTACTCACAGCTCAGAGCTTAAAATGATGATGACTCTATAGGAAATGCCTCCGGCAGTGTACCGGGATGTGCCACAATCTAGTATGGCGTATGACGTTGAAACATCTCGCTAGCTATCTTACGATCATGCAATTGCAATATGAGAGTGAAGGCACAAGTCATGAGATGGAACGATGAGAGTTGCATGGCAATATATCTCGGAATGGCTATGAAAATGCCAGAGTAGGTTTGTATGGTGGCTATTTTGAGGAAGGCATATGATGGGTTTGTGCACCGGCGAGAATTGCGCGGCACTAGAGAGGCTAGAAATGGTGGAAGGTGAAAGTGCATCTATACCATGGACTCACATTAGTCATGAAGAACTCACATACTTATTGCGAAAGTTTTTATTAGTAATCGAAACAAAGTGCTAAATGCGTACTCCGAGGGGAAGGGTTGGTAGGTGTAAACCATCGCGCGGTCCCAACCTCAACACAAAGGATGACAATCAATAGATCAATTATGCTCCGACTTCCTAACATAGCGGTTCACCATACGTGCATGCTACGGGAATCACTAACTTCTACACAAGTATTTCTAGATTCGCAACACCTTACTAACATAACTCCTAATATTACCGAATCCACGTCTTAAAACTAATTGAGAGGAAACAAGACTTCTCTTTCTACTCAATGCACATGAAGATGGAGGTTTTTGTATCCTCTTTGGGTACCTATCACATTTGGGACTACTTTCATAGCATAAGCCAACTACCAAGTCTCGCACCGCCGTGCTCTAAACGATATAAGTGAAGCACATAGAGCAAAAGTATCTAGCTCAAAAGATATAAGTGAATCACTATGAGCATTCTTGCAAAAATCATGATGAGCGCATGTCTCTCTCTCTCAAAAAGGTGTGCACGAAGGATGATTGTGACACAACAAAAACAAAAAAACTCCTACGATACAATACGCTCCAAGCAAAACACATATCATGTG